>NW_021680511.1:185609-216853 GCF_001412515.2 Diachasma alloeum
GAAGTGATAATGACCATTTGGGGTTGAAAAAGCCGTTTTCATTTTGTCCCTCTCGTCCATAGGGATCTGGTGGAATCCAGAAGCTAGATCAAGGACCGAGAAGTATTTAGCACCTCCCAATTGGTCCAAAATATCAACAATATGGGGAAGGGGGTAGGCGTCTGAAATAGTCTTTTCATTTAAATTCCGAAAATCTATCACCATACGCCACCGTTTATTCCCAGCTGAATCAGCCTTTTTTGGCACGATCCAAATGGGTGAATTATATGGGGATGATGAGGGCTCGATTATATCTGAGGCGAGTAATTCTTTAATTTGTTTCTGAATTTCCTCTTTGTAAATTTGAGGAAATCTGTACTGTTTAGTGGAAATTGGAATTTCGTCTGTTGTTGGGATACTATGAGTCATAACATTTGTGCCCTGTAAGCGATCACCTGGAAGCTGGACTTGATAAGGGTATTTTCTAAACACTTTAATTATACTTTGTCTTTCTTCTGAATTGAGATTTTCTAAATGAAGGCTATCTTCAAGTCTCTTCATCCGTTCCTCTACAGACTCACTTTCAAACGCAAAACCGTTAAGTCTTAATCGGTTTCTCGGAATAACTCTCTATTTCTTCGATATATTGCGCTGGAATATTGAGTTCCTGTTCCTCCTCGTTGCAATTAATTATAAATATCCAAGCTATCCCATTGTTGTTTGTTACTAGCGACTCTCCTGCATATAAATTTGGGCCTAAATTCAACCTCGGTAAATATCCCTCTTTTAATTCATCAAAACTTTTATCCCCACTTTGGTTTTGCAACGAGCAGGAACTGTCACCCTTGTTTGCAATAATGGAATTGTAATTCCTTTCTCACTCACTCGCACACAACTATCAGAAAAACACAATGTTGCTTTCTCATCTCTCAAAAATTGTGCACCTAAAATACCATCATACTTGATTGGAAAATCTGCACGAATAACTTGAAATCTACATGTAATAGAGTCAAACGTGATTTGAACTTCGCCAACTGTTTCATCGGACCCTGGGGTTATACCTGTTAATACGAAACGTTTACTCCTATCAATTTCAACGTGAGGTTTCAATAAGCTCTCTTTTATCAGATTTATATCTGCCCCAGAGTCAACTAAGAGTCAATTCCTCATATTCAATAAATCATCACTAGTAATTGTTACACAAGGAGAAGCTTGTTGATCGGCATGATTAATGTTGATCGATGCCTGCTGAGTTTGAATTTGATTGTTTGATTGAGAAGAATGTGTATTAGTATTACCAAATTTGTTTGAAGAAGTTCGACATTTCATAGTGGAATGCCCAGTTCTTTTGCAATTAACGCAATATCCCGGCTTAAATTTACTGTGACATTCACTCTTCACGTGACCTACTTTACCGCACGCGTAGCAAATAACTTTTCCAAATGTTTTTTGATTATTAGTTGACATGACATTGACTTCAGCAGAAAGTGGCTTGTGTGTTCGATTTTGTGAATTGTACGGCCCGTGATTTTTGAAATGATTTTTGATGACTTTGTGAATGTTTTGAAATTTTATCCTGTTCGTGTTTGAAAATATCATTGTGTTTTTCGATTTCTTTCTCTTTCTCAATCGCGATTTTAACAGCAGCTTCGAGATTAGCTGGCTCTTTATTTGAAACATACGTACTAAGTTCACCCCTTAAGCCTCGAATGAAACTATTGCGAGCCCCCTCGTGTGTGCCTGCAAGGAGCCCTACTGAAATTTCACTGGAATACTTTTCACGATTCATCTCTACAATTCCTCGCACTACAACTTTGATTCTCGCAACAAAATCTACTATTTTCTCATTGGGTTTTTGATGCATTTTTGAAAGTAATCCTTGCCACTGAGAGAGCGTCTGGCAAGGTGCAAGAGCCTGTTTTAGATTTGCAAAAATGTCCTCGAGATTTGAAGTTTCTTCATCAACATATTCACTGGCCGTCCCGGAAATTCTCGATTTAATTAATTGAGTGAGGAAAATGTGATGTGAGGGAGATGCAAGCGCGATTGCTTGTTTGCATAAATTAATGAATTTGTTTAAAGGCATATTCTGGCCATTGAATGTTGGAATCAAACTAGAAATGTCTTTCAATGACATAGTGGACACAGAAGGCTGAATGTTCTGACTGATCGAACTCGTTTGACTCCTAGGTTGTGACAAATTACTAAACAAATCATCTGAACTGTCTAATGTGACATTAACACTTGAATGATTACTTGTTGATGGTGCAGATTCTCCTCTCGTCTTACCACGTCTATTTCTTGTAGGTGCCATTTTTTAATTTTACTAAAAATTCTAATGAATCTATTGGCTTCTCTCTTCGCAAAATATAATAACTAAATTTCGTGTGCTCTCTCTAGGTATGGACAAGGTGCGGCCTATAATCAGGTGTATCTCTCTGAAAACTCAGGAAAACTGCAAAAAACCTGACCAATACCCTGAAATGTCCATCCTCTAAATAATATTTATTTCTAGACTTACAATTTTCTCTTTACAGCTAATCTAAAGGAAATACTATTTCACTCTAATTTCCCTTTAATTTCACTTTTAAATTTCACTGATTGCCCATAAAATTTTCTATCACTTGACACTTAATTCTGCCTGACGGGTCTTCCTGTCAACTGCTTGGCTGCAACCACCCTGGACCTCTTGACTGCAACGACCTTGGACCTCTTGACTGCAACCGCCGGAACTTAATATCATCAGTAAGATGATTTTCTCGAATTTTCAAATTTCAATTCAACGTTCGATGAATGCGGCTATCCCACCGCTGTCACCAATTGTTATGTCCTATCAATGTTACTAGGAGGACAGTGGCGCCTTTTTGAAATAACGAGCGCCAAACTTCGAAATGTGGATCCGTTAGCCGCTAAACCTCTGATGAGGACTCCATCGATGTTGACTCGTTCATTTTTTGAATAAATGGGTTGAAGGTTTATTCCAGAATAAATCAAAACCACTAGTGCTCAGGAGAGCACATTAACACTATTTATTTCAAACTTCTAATTTAAAATTGAAAACTTTGGTAGACAAATACACTTGATAAAACTTTTATGGAAAACTTTAAGAAAAACTAATCGAAGAGAGAAGCTGGAACAGTTGTCGGAACAACAGCCACGATGGGACTGTCTCTAACTTAAACTAAAAATCTAAGGGTTGGGTCCATACACCCCCACTAGACCAAAAGTTGCGCGCGCAATCTTGGCCCGGAGTAAAGGGAAGAGGGGTAACTTAAAAGAGAAATCGGGAAGCGAAAGAGGGAGAAAGGGGAGCGTGTGACGTCAACAGTATTCCCTCTTGAGGGGTCTCAGGCCCTTCAGCTCCGCGATACAATGAACAAAGGAGAACTCAACACTCAACACGTGTGGAACACGTGAATCAGAGAGACTTTCTAAATATCTCAGAACCGAGATTTAACAATTTTACGACCGTAACCGTCGAGTTTATTTTCTCTCTATATTTCAGAATTTCAAGAAAAGTATTGTTGTGAGGAATTTTGGAGAGCTGTAAATTTACGAAGTAAACTCAAGTACTTGACATTTATTATTTCCGGCAACGGTTTTTCTCACTCCTGCGGAGTTGTTCTTCGTCCCCTATTCATTGTCCTTTCATTCTCGACTTTTCTCAGTATTTAAAGATTTTACGTTATTTAATTAATTTTTTATATTAATTTGAATATCGCGGACAAAGATGGCTGATCATTGCTACCAACCATCAAAATCAGCGTCAAGACATCACAGGCAGGGTTGGGTAATATGGCTAGTCCTAGGCTTTTTTACGTTATATGTAAAATACCCGTATCTTATGTAGATAATGTACAAAACGTAATATACCGTATATTACATTTCGGAATTGTGGTGCGGATGTATTTTACGTATTATATATTCATTTGATGTATAAAATGTAATTAATTTATGAGTGATGAAATCAAATTGGAGACGTTAATTAGAAGATTAATGCTTCCATCTACCGTCATTATTTGGTATGATCGATGGCCTTCTTATACTGTAGTATGTTCCATCGTCGGTGAAGCAGATAATAAACACTTCCAAACCCACGTGTATCGTATAATTGTTGATTCTGTCTTAATAAACCGGTAAATTTTACGGCAAAGCAACGCGTAGTGCAACTAGTGAACACATAATTGGTCGAAGGAGTGGATTTTGTTCCAAGGATACGATGAGTCAATCAAAGCGAAACAGTTCAGTAAGTAAACAGTGGGAATGTAATTCAACTGAATTAATGTGGATCTTTGCAGTTATTGATATTCTAATGAACAGGGACTCATCATATCTTCATTTTCACAGGCAAAAAGATCAACTCAGTCTTTAGTTCCAAAAAAAACACGATTGGATGCACAAAAATCTATGGAACTTTCACAACTTTCCACAGATGATGAAATTGACACTGCTCCAGCGACTTTTTTTTTTTGATGCAACATCTCATTCAATGTGGTGGAATCTCAACATTTCAAAAACTTCGTAAGCCTCTTGCACCCAAGTTATAAACCTCCAACAAGGAAAACACTATCTACAAAGTTATTGGACAGGGTGCATCAACGTGTTGTCGAAGAGCGCATCTCTTGTCGAGGTTCTGAAGGTGTTTTGCTCATTGATGGGTGGACAAATTCATCGGCTAATACCAAAAATGTCGTCTGTACGATTCATACAGTGAATTCCAAAAGTATTTTTCTAAAATCGTGGGACTTGACTGGCATAGGAGAAACAGCAGATCAATTGAAAAACATCGTTGAGGAAGGGATCGACTTGGCAAAGGTGAAGTTCAATATCACAATTTATGCTGTTGTTTCTGACAATGCATCAGCCATGGTGGCGATGGGAAATAAAGTGAATATTTGGCACACAACTTGCCACAGTCACAGTGGGAATTTACTAGCGAAAGCTTTAGTACTTAAAGAATTGACACAAAAAGTGAATAAACTTTTACGAGAATTCAAAGCTCCTGGGGCTGAACATCACTTGAAAAAGCTTGGAGGCTCTAGGATTATCCTAGCAGGTGAGACTAGGTGGTGTAGTTACCGAGATGCATTCAGGTGCCTTTCCAAGAATTTGCACTTCATGAAGACACTAATTGAAACAAAGACGATCACTTTGAGCAAGGAAAGTGAAACTCTATTGAGAGATCCCTCATTTGAGTGCGAGCTTCTAGATAACATTCTAATTTTTGATCCAATATGTGAGTTGATGAATGTTTGTCAAGGATCGCATTGTAGTCTATCCGAAGGGTGCGAGGAATGGTTAAAATTGGCTATACCCACTGTTAACAATGATTTGCAGGAATTGTTGGAAAAGCGATTCAAGAAGGTCTTAACACCAATTATGTTAACTTCTAATTTTTTAAATCCTAAATACCGAGGTAAGAGATTCATCAATGACGAGGAAAAAATGGCGATGGTCACTCACTTCATAATGCAAGAGCTGAACTTGGATAAAATAACTAAGGAGTCAGGTTTCTTTGCATACCAGAATAATACCAACATTTTTAAGAAATTGATGGAACGAAACATGGATCAAACACCTGAAACATTGTGGACTACAGCTGCTCCATTCTACCCTGAGCTATCAGCTCTCGCAGTTAAGCTACTGAGAATCCCGGCAGCCTCAGCACAACTTGAGAGACTTTTCTCCTCATGGGCTTTTGTGCACTCCGATCTGCGGAATCGTCTCACAGTTGATAGGTCAATGAAGCTCGTGGATATTTACTATTCTTTGAAGATGAATGAACTCTACGAGCACTGTTACGACGATTTAATGGACTCAGATTGATGGTTAGAATAACTTCAGTGTTTTTCTGTTATACTTCTTGAGAAGAGTGTGAAAAATCGTGTGGATCAATAATCTTTAAATGACAATTATTCAATTTTTTGATCAATATTTGACGATTATCTCGAGCCATTACAAATAACATGTAAAAATATTCGTATTGAACCAATTTTATTTATTCAGTTTATAGAAATCATTCTCCACTCCACTAATAACGTTATAAACTTTGTTTATATATCTTTTATATCACATGAGTGAGAATGATAATAGAACAAGAATAATAATAATATAGTTACTAATTTGAAGACATTCAGAGTAACAAACAAAATGAACAGATGAGCTGCATGAAGTACTCTCAGTCTCCTCAAATATTCAAACTATAGAAAATATCTTTGAGCTTGTCCATACGAATGGGAGTTAAGTTATTTGTATTCGTTGGGTGTGCTTTTATTTTGGGTACTGCAGCAGGTATTCGTAGAAGCTTGAGTGCGAAGGTAGATAACTCTGGATGCAGCGATGAAACTGCCTGCCAGAAGGTTTTTGGATTTGTATATTTTTTCAGTCGACTAGAATCGAAAATCTCTCGTGACTCTCTGAACTTGGAGAAACTAGTCATTCCTTCTGGCTCAAGTGTCTCGATTAAAAACATCATCACTTCCTGCATGACAGTATGGTCCTTCTCAAATTGTTGTCCTCTGTAAAATGGATGGAGTATGTTGCTTGTCAACATAATGGGAGAAAGTAGTTTGCTGATTTCACTTTTAATCGAATCAAACTTGTCAGAGGACAACAGCGTCAACCATTCCTCTGCAGCGTCAGAAATCATCATACTTTCTCCTCCACACTTCTTCATCAGAGAGTAGAGGGGCTCCAACGACTTCATCGTTTCATCCAGTTTTTCTTCAAAGTCTCGATCAAGTAGAATATCAATCACTTCTTTTTTCAGCTGAAATTGTCTATCGCCTATAACTTGGGTCATGAGTCGAAGATTATTCAAACAGGTAGAAAGCAAATTCCACCGGTAATCATGAGTATCGTTTTTGATCTGGATGAAGACTCCTCCTCGTGCAATTAATTCTTTGTCCATCCCAGAAACTAAGAACTCGTTAAGCAAATACCTCACTTTTCTCAACAGTACCATATCGATAATTTTTGATTCAACTGATGCAGCAAAGGAGATGTTGCATTGCAGTAACCAAATGTCGTCGAATGTCTCTCGATCAATTGATTCAACATCATCATCAATCATCACAGCATAAATTTTACCTTTTAATCTTGTTTCAGCAAGACCGACAGCTTCACTGATAATCATTGAAGAACTTAATCCTGCTGCATGCAACTCCCAAGCTTTTAAAAATGTAGTTCTCTGATGATCATGGATCATAAAGCCAACCAGGTGTAGTTTCCCTTGAATCTTCGTTTTATTCAAGATCAATGAACCGTCAGACGGAGAGAGTGCTTGAGTTTTCTCCAGCTCTTCGTGTACATCGTGGAGGATTCTAGTTGAAAGATCATCGACTGAAAGTGGTGTGTATGCTGGACGTATAGTCTTTGAAAACTCCTTAAAATATTTTGATTTCAGCACTGTGAAGGGAAGATCACATCCAATGATGAATTCATTTGCCTAGAGCTTTATCAATTCTTGTCTTCTCGGCCCCAGGAACGTAGTCAACGAACGAATCTAATTTTCTTTTTTGAGTTTTCGTTGCTTTCAGTTGTTTTGAAGGAGAGATGGCAGAGTCTGGGGAAACTACACTTTGCTCTTTTGATGAGTCGTGCGATGTTTTTTTCCAATTTTCATTTTCATCACACGAGTGGGAAACGTGGAAAATCTGTGGACTCCCTGTGGGGCTGGGGCTTGATGAATGTGACTGGGGCTGGCACCTTGCTCTAGAAAGAGAATATAATCGAATTTGACAGGGCGTCTGTCCTGAATCATTAGTGTGCTTTACACCCAGCCCTTCTATTGTACTCACCTGTGAACTTTCAGCCTATGCTCTGAGCAATTCTTCAAATTCTCTTTGCACACAAGACAATATGCTACCGACTTTCCCTCCACTTCTCGGCGTTCACATCCTCCCTCCTTCCAAAATTTGTGAGTTGGCCTGCCACCTCTTTGCGACATTTGATATATTTTGAATCTCAGGATGAGATTCCGAAAGAATACAAAATCTTGTCAGCTACACAGCAACTGAATGAAAACGACCTAACCTCTAAACAGATCGCAGGTGGTACATACTACATTCATCACGAATATAAATATTTTACCTCGGGTATTTTACATCGAGTAATTTACCTTCCCAAGAATCGATGTATAGTACGTGGTATTATACATGTATTATACTCGGTATTTTACGTGAAGTATTTCACGTGCCCAACCTTGATCACAGGCAGTTTAACACGCCGTCTAGGCGTTTCATCAATACTCTCTCTACTTCATGATTGAGACAGGGCTTGTTTTTACCGGCTGTGATAATACTTACAAGTGCCGTTGGTGTTTTAAAGATGGCACTCTCATGTCGATTTTTGTGGAAACTTTGGAGGGTTTCTCAATAAATGTAAAGTCAGGGATAATGTCACACTAATATTTATTGGTGGGGACCGACAGGTGGCGTGATTGTGTATAATTCTTTCATTACAGCAGTTAAAGTTTTTTACGGTATTCTCGAGTTATTTTGCAAACCTCTGTGTCAAATGTATTAAAAAGTTGTTCTCCTCTGTGTGCCCTTTATTTTATGATAATTACCCTCCCCGTTAGTGATCCCCCTGCCCAGAATTCATTAGTGCATTCACAACGGTTTTTTGTTTTGAGGTTGGAAAGTTTTCAATACCATTTGACTTGTCGATATTATACCGGAAAGTGTGACACTTTGTGGTACCGATATTGTACTTTTAAGTGTTTCTCAATTCTCGGATTATGGATAGTAGTGACATCTTTACGCGCCCATCAAAACCTGTGCTGAAACCTGCTAGATTACCGACACCAGGCATCATAAAGTCTGTAACTTCTGACAGTCCTTCAAAACAGTCTCTGAAAACGAGAGGAGTGTCAGTGAGACAAAATTCAATAACACAATACTGCTCCTCCCCAGTTAGCAAGAGACCGGCCTCGCCTACTGGAGATTTTGATGGGCTACTGAGCCCTCTGAAAAAACCCACTGGGGAACCTACACCCCTTTTTCCTCCTACTGGGCAGGAGGGTACAGATTCTAGTGATTACTCCAGTACTGCAACATCTTCTAATAAGACTGTCATCGCAACAAAGAAAATGTCTGACTCATCAAATTCACAGGTTTCTGTGCCGCCTCTTGATGATCCTAGTATTAGTTCTCAGCTTAGAAATTTTATTCTTGTCATGCTTTAAGAAAACGGAGCCCCCTCGAGCAAAATGCTTGAAAAACGAAACGAAACTGCTGAACGTCTCTCACTCCTAGAAGCTCACGTGATGAAGAACAATACTGAGTAAACGAAGGCCATTCAAGAAGTCAAGGCGAGGGTAAACTCAATAGAGACTGATATAGTTCATGCTAAGACTTCACTGGAGGAGAAAATCACTCAAATTACAACTGCACCTTGCTCTTGTGCAGAAAACCATTCTAATAATGAAGCTATTCAAAAGCTGACTGACAAGCTTGAGGCACAGGATGATGAAAGTAGGAAAAACAATATCATTCTTAGGGGCCTCCCTTTACCCAGAGAAGGTTTGAAAGAAGGTGTAACTCAATTCCTAATGGATCACTTTCAATATCAGGGTCTAGTTGTAAATGTCAAGCCTCTTGGTAAGGAGATAAATAACTCAGTCAGCATGGCATCTGTCACTTTGGAGTCAGGGATGCTGAACTTCGCATTCTTCGTAATAAAAAAGTACTCGCCAACCAAAGTAGTACCAATAAATCCGTCTTCATCGACGCGGATCGCACAGATAGGGAGAGAATCTGTATGTCAGGGCTGAGGAAGTTTGCTCGTACGCTTCAGCCTGATGGTAAGGGTGTGTACTTCAGCTTCGATAGAGTAACTGTCAATAAGATTCGATATAAATGGGACATGAATCTGGAAACAGGAGTACCCTCTCCAGGTGGCCCCCGAAATCGTCAGCGGAACTCAATAAATACTGATGTCCAGACTCACACAGCCCAAAAAAACTAGGAGTATCTCGGATCTCCTTCTGGAACTGCTCCGATTTTTTCAGATGGGAGATCCGAGAATTTTGTAAACTGTCGGATATAATTTGTGTCACAGAAACCTGGAGGCTGGAGGGAGCCCTGGGCTCCGTCACCCTGAAACTAGCGGCCGGAGCTAGCGGCCGATAGTTCCGAGGCCAGGGCCAAAACCATGGCTGGACTTTGGGGAGAAAAATATTATTTTAATTATTTTTACTTCTGATTACCATGGTCATGATTGATAGTGATCATTTGTCCTGGTTAATGACAAGTCCAAAGTCCATTAACCAATTAATTAATTGAATATTTAATTCTTCAAATTATTTACAATGATTTTTTTTTTCCTTCCACGATTTCAAATGGTGGCAGGGGAGGGGAAGGGGGGTCTTCTATCATGCCGATGAATCGATATTTAAGTGTTGAAAAAAAATTAAGATATTAAGTAATTAATGAATTGTTATAATTAATATTTTTTTTTAGTTTTTCCTTCTTTTTCTCTCTCCATTCTAAATAATGGGGGAAGGAGGAGGGTTTTTTTTTTATCATCATGACAAATCGATGGATAATGATAACTGACTAATCGATGAAAAATCTCGAGTCTCCATTTGAAACTTTCAAGAGTTTCAAAATAAGATTCGTTAGTTCATTTATTTTCTCTTTTTTCGTTGCAAAATCAAATTGCAATGGTGGGAGGAGGGGTGAGGGGGAGAGGGGTCTTTGAGCATCCGGGTGAATCAGTCAATCAGTGGATAATGATAATCAATTATTCTAGTAATTGTTGTAAATATTTTGAAAATTTTCTATTTTTCACTAAATTTTAAATCTATAGATAAGGATAATCAAGTAATTGATAAGTTGTTATGATTAATCACATATGTCTTCTCGTAAAATCAAACTGAAAAGTCTACTTTTCAGTTTGATTTTACGAAGGAAGGGCGGGGGGGGGGGGGGTNGGGGGGAATGTGGAAAAATCGGAATTTTGAAAGGGAACAAGATTTTTTGAAAAAGTTTTTTGATCAAAATCAACGCTCCAAATTGTTTTTCATCATTGGGAGAGGGGAAAAGGGACCTTGGCACCATAAAAACTTTCTGAAACTCTGAGAACATATTCTCTCATCAGTGAGTCATCCAAAAATAGAAATTTTGGTAGAGATCAAGATTGTTTGATAAAGTTTTTTGATCAAAATCAAAGCTCCAAATTGCTTTTTCGTCATTGGAAGAGGGGGAAAGGGATCACGAGGGTCAAAGGTCACGGCGGTCACTAGAGGGAGGGTCAAACGTCACGAGGGTCACTAGAGGGAGGGTCAAACGTCACAAGGGTCATTAGAGGGAGAGTCAAACGTCACGAAGGTCACTAGGGAGATGGTCAAACGTCACGAGGGTCACTAAGGGGAGGGTGAAACCTCACGAGGGTCACGAGGGTCAAAGGTCACGGCGGTCACTAGAGGGAGAGTCAAACGTCACGAGGGTGATTAGAGGGAACGTCAAACGTCACGAGGTTCACTAGGTGAAGAGTCGAACGTCACGAGGGTCACTAAAGGGAGGGTCAAGCGTCACGAGGGTCACGAGGGTCACTAGGGAGAGGGTCAAACGTCGCGAGATGCATTAGAGGGAGAGGGTGAAACGTCACAAGGGTCACTAGGGGGAGTCAAACGTCACGAGGGTGATTAGATGGAACGTCACAAGGGTCACTAGGTGAAGAGTCAAACGTCACGAGAGTCACTAGAGGGATGGTCAAACGTCACAAGGGTCATTAGAGGGAGAGTCAAACGTCACGAGGGTCCCTGGGGGGAGGGTTAAACGTCATGGGGGTCACTAAGGGGAGGGTCAAACTTCACGAGGGTCACGAGGGTCAAAGGTCACGGCGGTCACTAGAGGGAGAGTCAAACGTCACGAGGGTCACTAGAGGGAGGGTCAAACGTCACAAGGGTCATTAGAGGGAGAGTCAAACGTCACGAGGGTCACTAGGGGGAGGGTCAAGCGTCACGAGGGTCACTAAGGGGAGGGTCAAACGTCACGAGGGTCATTAGAGGGAGAGGGTCAAACGTCACGAGGGTCACTAGGGGGAGAGTCAAACGTCACGAGGGTCACTAGAGGGAGGGTCAAACGTCACAAGGGTCATTAGAGGGAGAGTCAAACGTTACGAAGGTCACTAGGGAGATGGTCAAACGTCACGAGGGTCACTAAGGGGAGGGTTAAACCTCACGAGGGTCACGAGGGTCAAAGGTCACGGCGGTCACTAGAGGGAGTGTCAAACGTCACGAGAGTGATTAGATGGAACGTCACAAGGGTCACGAGGGTCACTAGAGGGAGAGTCAAACGTCACGAGGGTCATTAGAGGGAGTGTCAAACGTCACGAGGGTCACTAGGGAGATGGTCAAACGTCACGAGGGTCAGTAAGGGGAGGGTCAAACCTCACGAGAGTCACGAGGATCAAAGGTCACGGCGGTCACTGGAGGGAGAGTCAAACGTCACGAGGGTGATTAGAGGGAACGTCAAACGTCACGAGGGTCACTAGAGGGAGAGTCAAACGTCACGAGGGTCACTAGAGGGAGGGTCAAACGTCACGAGGGTCACTAGAGGGAGGGTCAAACGTCACAAGGGTCATTAGAGGGAGAGTCAAACGTTACGAAGGTCACTAGGGAGATGGTCAAACGTCACGAGGGTCACTAAGGGGAGGGTTAAACCTCACGAGGGTCACGAGGGTCAAAGGTCACGGCGGTCACTAGAGGGAGTGTCAAACGTCACGAGAGTGATTAGATGGAACGTCACAAGGGTCACGAGGGTCACTAGAGGGAGGGTCAAACGTCACAAGGGTCATTAGAGGGAGTGTCAAACGTCACGAAGGTCACTAGGGAGATGGTCAAACGTCACGAGGGTCACTAAGGGGAGGGTCAAACCTCACGAGGGTCACGAGGGTCAAAGGTCACGGCGGTCACTAGAGGGAGAGTCAAACGTCACGAGGGTGATTAGAGGGAACGTCAAGCGTCACGAGGGTCACTAGGTGAAGAGTCAAACGTCACGAGGGTCATTAGAGGGAGAGGGTCAAACGTCCGAAGGGTCACTAGGGGGAGAGTCAAACGTCAACGAGGGTCACGAGGATCAAAGGTCACGGCGGTCACTAGAGGGAGAGTCAAACGTCACGAGGGTGATTAGAGGGAACGTCAAACGTCACGAGGGTCACTAGGTGAAGAGTCAAACGTCACGAGGGTCACTAGGGAGAGGGTCAAACGTCACGAGGGTCATTAGGGAGAGGGTCAAACGTCACAAAGGTCTCTAGGGGCACGGTCAAATAAGGGTCAGGAGTTCAAGAGGAAATCCATAGTAGCTTTCTCTACGTTTGGGGTACTTGAAAAACTATTTTTATTCATTTTTCCAGATTTTCTCGGTGGCCCTATATGAAGATGATTTTCTTTCTTTTTTATTTTTTTTCATTTTTTCAATAATTTAAGTTTTATCCATCCGATTTTGATTTATTAAGCGTCAAAATTTTCCATTTTTACATTCTATAAGAATATTAAAATCGGATTGGTAGAACTTCAATTATTGAAAAAAGAAAAAAAAAGAAAAATGAAAGAAAAAACATCTTTAAATTGGGTCACCAAAAAAATCTGAAAAAATAGAGAAAAATAGTTTTTCAAGTTTCCCAAACAGAAAAAGCCACCGATGGATTTCCTCATGAAGGAAAGAAGGTAAAGGTCAAATCCAGACCCTAATTCGACCCTCTCCCTAATGACCCTCGTGACGTTTGACCCTCCTCCTAATGACCCTCATGACGTTTGACTCACCCCCTAGTGAACCCCGTGACGTTTGACCCTCCCCCTAGTGACCTTCGTGACGTTTGATTCTCCCTCTAATGACCCTTATGACGTTTGACCCTCCCCCTAGTGACCCCCGTGAGGTTTGATCCTCCCCCTAGTGACCATCGTGACGTTTGACTCTTCACCTAGTGAACCTCGTGATATTTGACGTTCCTTCTAATCACCCTCGTGACGTTTGACCAACCCTCTAGTGACCTTCGTGACGTATGACCCTCCCTCTAGTGACCGCCGTGACCTTTGACCCTCGTCACCCTCGTGAGGGTTGACCCTCCCCTTAGTGACACTCGTGACGTTTGACCCTCCCCCTAGTGACCCTCGTGACGTTTGACGTTCCCTCTAATCACCCTCGTGACGTTTGACCCTCCCCCTAGTGACCCTCGTGACGTTTGACGTTCCCTCTAATCACCCTCGTGACGTTTGACCCTCCCCCTAGTGACCCTCGAGATGTTTGACTCTCCTTCTAATGACCCTCGTGACGTTTGACCCTCCCTTTAGTGACGCTCGTGACGTTTGACTCTCCCCCTAGTGACCCCCGCGACGTTTGACGTTCCCTCTAATCACCCCCGTGACGTTTGACCCTCCCCGTAGTCACCCTCGTGACGGTTTACCCTCCCCCTAGTGACCTTCGTGAGATTTATTTTTTAGATGGGCCATTTTGCTCCCTTTGTCATTTGTGTTCCCCTGGCCCGTTTTGCCCTCATCCTGTTTTTCAAAATAACACTTGGAATAAGGAATTGAGTCTCTATCAACACATATGGAGATAAGTGAAGTTACCTCCTCTTTGGAGGACCTCTCAATTATGGGAGTTATGTCAACTTACCTCCAATTGCATTGATAGAAAATTGAAACTCGCACATATCTCTTTTTTTATTTTTCATGTAACCCCATGAAATATTATTTTTAGACCAAACCCTTTCGTCACCACTTACAGATCAATATTACAATGTGATTGGTGCAATAAAACAAATTTCGAAAAAAAATGCAGTTACCTCGTTTTACCACTTCACTACAGATATGTTCTCAGAGTTTCAGAAAGTTTCTATGATGCCAAGGGCTCTTTTCCCCTCTCCCAATGATGAAAAGCAATTTGAAGCGTGGATTTTGATCAAAAAACATTATCAAAAAATCTTGATCCCTTCCAACATTTCGATTTTTGGATGACTCACTGATGAGAGAATATGTTCTCAGAGTTTCAGAAAGTTTCTATGGTGCCAAGGTCCCTTTTCCCCTCCCCAAATGATGAAAAGCAATTTGAAGCGTTGATTTTGATCAAAAAACTTGATCAAAAAATCTTCATCCCTTCCAAAATTTCTATTTTTGGATGACTCACTGATGAGAGAATATGTTCTCAGAGTTTCAGAAAGTTTCTATGGTGCCAAGGTCCCTCTTCCCCTCTCCCAATAATGAAAAGCAATATGAAGCGTTGATTTTGATCCAAAAACGTTATCAAAAAATCTTGATCCCTTCCTAAATTTCGATTTTTGGATGACTCACTGATGAGAGAATATGTTCTCAGAGTTTCAGAAAGTTTCTATGGTACCAAGGTCCCTTCTCCCCTCTCCCAATGATAAAAAGCAATTTGAAGCGTTGATTTTGATCAAAAAACTTTATCAAAAAATCTTGATTCGTTCCAACATTTCGATTTTTGGCTAACTCACTGATGAGAGAATATGTTCTCAGAGTTTCAGAAAGTTTCTATGGTACCAAGGTCCCTTCTCCCCTCTCCCAATGATAAAAAGCAATTTGAAGCGTTGATTTTGATCAAAAAACTTCATCAAAAAATCTTGATTCGTTCCAACATTTCGATTTTTGGCTAACTCACTGATGAGAGAATATGTTCTCAGAGTTTCAGAAAGTTTCTATGGTGCCAAGGTCCCTTTTCCCCTCTCCAAATGAAAAGCAATTTGAAGCGTTGATTTTGATGAAAAAACTTTATCAAAAAATCTTAATCCCTTCCAAAATTTCCATTTTTGGATGACTCACTGATGAGAGAATATGTTCTCAGAGTTTCAGAAAGTTTCTATGGTGCCAAGGTCCCTTTTCCCCTCCCCAAATGATGAAAAGCAATTTGAAGCGTTGATTTTGATCAAAAAACTTTATCAAAAAATCTTAATCTCTTCCAAAATTTCTATTTTTGGATGACTCACTGATGAGAGAATATGTTCCCAGAGTTTCAGAAAGTTTCTATGGTGCCAAGGTCCCTTTTCCCCTCTCCCAATGATGAAAAGCAATTTGAAGCGTTGATTTTGATCAAAAAACTTTATCAAAAAATCTTGATTCCTTCCAACATTTCGATTTTTGGATGACTCACTGATGAGAGACTATGTTCTCAGAGTTTCAGAAAGTTTCTATGATGCCAAGGTCTTTTTTCCCCTCTCCCAATGATGAAAAGCAATTTGGAGCATTGATTTTGATCAAAAAACTTTCAAAAAATCTTGTTCCTTTTCAAAACTCCGATTTTTCCACCTTCCCCCCCCCCTCCTATTTTTCAGTTTGATTTTACGACAAGAAATAAGTGATTAATCATAACAACTTATCGATTACTTGATTATCCTTATCTATAGATTTAAAATGTAGTGAAAAAAAAGAAAATTTTCAAAATATTTACAAAAATTAATAGAATAATTTATTATCATTATCCACTGATTGACTGATTCACCCGGATGCTCAAAGACCCCTCTCCCCCTCCCCCCTCCTCTCGCCATTGCAATTTGATTTTGCAACGAAAAAAGAGAAAATAAATGAACTAACGAATCTTATTTTGAAAGTCTTGAAAGTCTCATATGGAGACTCTCGAGATTGTTCATCGATTAGTCGGTTATCATTATCCATCGATTTGTCATGATGATAAAAAAAACCCCTCCTCCTTCCCTCATCATTTAGAATGGAGAGAGAAAAAGAAGGAAGAACTAAGAAAAAATATTAATTATAAGAATTCATTAATTACTTAATATCTTAATTTTTTTTAACACTTAAATATCGATTCATCGTCATGATAGGAGACCCCCCTCCCCCGCCCCCATTTGAAATCGTAGGGGAAAAAAAATCATTGTAAATAATTATAAGAATTAAATATTCAATTAATTAATTGGTTAATGGACTTTGGACTTGTCATTAACCAGGACAAATGATCACTATCGATCATGACCATGGTAATCAGAAATAAAAATAATTAAAATAATATTTTTCTTCCCGAAGTCCAGCCATGGTTTCGGCCCTAGCCTCGGAACTATCGGCCGCTAGCTCCAGCCGTTAGTTTCAGGGTGACTGGGCTCCATATCTTTCTAAACGACTACCATCCGACGTGGTTTCATGCGAGGAAATTAATCCCTAGCTCTAGCGGGAGGGGAGGAGGTGGTCTCCTTCCTCTTGTTAAAAAAGACTTAAACTTTGAAATGCTGAGTATCTGTGATGAGTGGTGTCTTATGAGAGTTGACTCAAGTGACTGTACAATGTTTATCTGCTCTGTTTATTTTAACCCGAAAATGAACATTTCTCTAGCGCTGGAGTCACTCCAAGCTGAAATTTCGGGTATTTATGACTCGAACAATGATTCCATGATTATAGTATGGGGTGACTACAACTGTCGCATTAATGACCTGGGTGATTGTGATCCTAACCTCGTCGATGACTCGACAATGGAACGGAAGACTTCCCGACTCGTCTGGAACGAAAGTGCCGAGGAAGTCTTTACTAGATATCTTGAGGAATTTGATATTACGTTGTCTTCCTCTGCGGGGATTGATGAAGCTAGCGATTTTTTGTGTAACTCGATCTGGTAGGCAGCTGGATTGGCTGGTATGGTTACGCTGACCAAGAAAGCCGCGGGTTTTCCAAATAGGATAGCTAGAAAGCCTTGGTTTGATGCTACTTGCATTGCGAAGAAGAAAGAAAAAGAAAATGCCTTGAAAATCGCGACAAAATTTGAGTTTTGTGAGCCACATGTAAGCATATACATTGAGTGTAGAAACTCTTACAATCAAACCAAAAATGAAAAAAAAAAGTTATAAACTGGAAATTAAAGAGAAGTTAGCAAATGTTACAAATACTGCGGATTTTTGGGCAGCTATACGTAGTTTTAGGATAACTCATTTCAACATAGGATTACTAGTAGAGGTGTGGAATGAATTTTATAGGTATATATTCCCTCCAAGGGTTTTCTGTGATTTCAGGGTACTAGGTGAGAGTAATCCGTGTTTTTTTCAATTTTTCTTGTTCTCTGCTTGTTAATGGTAAATTCCATAAACTCGATCCAAATTTATCGTGCCCTCTATGTAATCTGAATGAGCTCGAAACAGTAGATCATGTTATCCTGAGAAGTCCAATGTATAATGCGCCTAGACGACAATTGCTTTCAAAATATTTTGTGAGTGGGTGGTCGAGTGAAAATATAGCTCTATTCATTGATTATGAAACTCCTGAGAGTACTAGGGCCTTGTATATTTTTATGTGTGAAGCAATGTGTGCAAGGGAAGAAATATTGAATCTGTGTTAAAACTGCGAGTGCTCTTAGAATTAATGAATGAAAAAGGACTGCTGGTACTCTTCTCGAAATATCGTGTGAACTAATTTTAATAATTGATTGTGAAAATTCTTATTCTACAAGTTGCTTATTTTTTATATGTCTATTACTGTAAAACATCTGTCCCCCCCTTGCTATGAGGGCAGTCTCGAAAGCAATAAACTAAACTAAACTAAACTAAATATTTATTGGATAACAAAACTTTAAGTAACTTTAAGTAATAAGAAATGCTTTGGCTACAGCTGTGGCGCGTGGCGTGGCCGTGTAGTCAGGTAATACTGCGTTATCGACAGTTAGTCGAAGTCTTGGCGAGGCACTAGTTCCTGCTTGCGCCGTTGGCGCTGTTGCGCCTAGGGAATCGCTGGAGTGGCAACTGAGAGGGGCGAGGGTGCCACATTTTTAATTAATTCCGTAAGTGCAATCCCTTGGGTGAAAAGTACAGCGATAAAAAAAAAGTTTAACGCTATTTGAATTTATTCTATCAAAAAATAATCCACTATCTATACAGGTGGGAAATTTGTTGCTCGGGGTGGCGAAGAAATTATGAATTCGTCACTTAAATCTGAAATTGAAATATCGGAAGAAAAAAAAATTTGAATATTAATTTTTATCTTCAATAAATATCGCTACAACTAGTAGGTCTTTCGAAAAATTTCAAAAGACATTTTGTGTGGAGAAGTCTATAATCTTCGAAAAAAAATTGGTGACCTTTGATGATAATTATTCTATCAGTTTCAGAGATATTTACGGAGTAGCATATGAGAAATTTTCTGGATAAAGTTTATCAAACATTTGTATTAATTGGTAGAAAAAATAAATTTTTCTAGAGAATGAGTAATTTCAAGAGAAAATGTCCATAAAACCATTTTTTTATTATGAAGTTCCCTACAAAAAAGTCAGTTGATGTCTTTCTCTCAACGTTTTAATTTCCGAAATATATTTATAATAATGTGTACTAAATTCTCATAATTATTCTTCCCTTACATTGTTCCTAGTTAATCATTATGTGACGGCGATTTTTCCCAACTTAGACTAATATGAACGGATTGGATCCGAAACCTTAAACCCGCAGAAAATCCCAGACTGAACGGTAGCCGTAGTGTGTCACCTTCGGCCTCTTTCACTTCGATGTTCCCTGAAGTTCTCGAAAACCATAGAAATGATAGAAACGCCATAACCGGAAAACGAGAAGCCAGCTACTCTTAACTAGGGAAAATCCAAGGGAGAGGTTGCGGAATTATTTCGACTAGCTCGGAGGAATTCGGAGAGCGGGGTAGGATCGGTCGCTCGGTCTTCGGAAAAGGTGTCGCGCAACCCAAAGAAATATTCCAAAATTACTCAAAACCAGATCGGAAAATTAATTAAATCTGAGACACGTGGATGATGTTAAATTGTCTCGTGATTTATTTTATTTCTCAAAATCGATCCAAAATGAATAGAAATTCTAAATTTATTTACTACGATTTATTCCCGAGAGAGAGAGTAAACGAATGGACCCTGAGAGAGAGAAATATCTGCGAGAAAGGGGGAGGAAAAGCTAAATGCATATGATCTCTCGGCACAAGCGGAAATGGCGTGCACGGGGATCCATAAATGTACGAGAACCGCTAGGGACGAGGAATTAACGGGGAGATGAATATTCAGTGAAGGAGAAAACTCGAGGAATGGAATAGATACTCGCAGGGTGCCCTCAGTCCACATTCTCGAATTCCCTCTCGACCAGGAGCCTCGTGGCGTCGCTTCAATTATAGGGAGCTCACGAGCTTCTATTCAACGAGAAATCGGTATTGTGGAAATAAAATATCAGGGAAAAACGATACGGAACGAAAAGCGCACCCAAATGAGGCGTCAATCTGTCTGAGCAATGAAAAGCATGTAAAACAGCACCATAGCTACCTCCACACCACGTGGAGAGCATGCGTGCACGCATAACCCTATTTTATGTATGATTTTCCCACTTATCACTACACAACCACTTCTCAGAAATAGAGAGAGTATTTGTGAACCGATTATGCACTCCATGGGTGCACTTATCGTTCGATAAGTACGGGATTTTCGGAGAGGGCACGATGCCGTGCATTCGCCTCCCATGGTCCTCCTACGGATTTTCGGGTGAAATGTGAACTACTGCCCTTCTGGGAGTGTGCACTTGGGGTCAGAGGGTATTCTTACAATTTTTCCTCCAACCCAGGTTCCACGAGGAGTCCTCTCGGTGTCTTTTCCCTTGGGCTGCTCCAAAAGCGCGGCGACTTGGACGATGGCGGAACTGCGACTGAATCCAGCGTTCGACCGAGATTCTCGTGTGACGACGGGCGACTGAGGCGCCGTGTTACCAGTCGCCGGAGAGTTACTTCTGTAGTCGGTGGGAACTCGCCCGCGGGGACGTGAATTCAAATTTAAACTCCGAATATGGAGTCTCGATATAATTTATAATTTTATGTGGCTGGCACTTTATTTCCTTTGACTGAAAATTGTTTGAAACTGAACTTTAACCGGAATTTACTAAACGAAACGAACGAAACTCGATTGAGGAGAAAATATAGGCGGTTGTTCGCCTTTCATCAACGCGAATGCACTTTTCACTGAGTGAGTGCATATTTCGTAGCTGTCACACTCCCAGGAGTTATTGGGAAATCACCTCTAACAAAACCGTAAATCTAAAATGGGCCATGGCAATCCATGCAGGCGAGAGGCCTAAATTCACCCACAGGGCCTTCCAACCGTACCAGTGAGCCCAATAACCCCACGAAACGCGTAAGCTAGGGAGCGTGAGCAGTTCAGCTCAACCTCGATGATCAGCAACTAACACTCAACGGAAATACGATATCTCACCGGGAGGCTCAGTCTATCGGCCACGATCCACGGTGGAGACTCGTTCCACTCAGAATTCGCGAAACTAACAAAATATCGATAGTAGTGTAGTAATGCGGGTTCTGGGCCAACCGTTTTGAGGTCTTGTTGAAGGCGCCAGTAGGGGGGTCAGCTGAAAGGGGGGTCAGCTGAAAGTGGGTGGGTGGGTGGTTGATTAATTGGTGGATCCGCGGTTTTAATTCGCGGTTTAATCCGCGGATTCGCGGTTTAATCCGCGGATTCGCGGGTTTAATTCGCGGATTCGCGGTTTTATCTCGTGGGTTCGCGGTTTTAACTCGCGGGTTCACGGGTTTAGTTCGCGGGTTCACGGGTTTAGTTCGCGGATTCGCGGTTTCATCTCGCGGTTTTAATTAATTGGGCCTTAATTGGTTGATTAATTGAGGGGGGGGGGGGGGTGAAAATGAGTGGGTGAGTGGGTGGTTGACTATTCCGAGATCCGCTGTTTTAATTCGTGGATTCGCGGTTTTAATTCGCGGATTCGCGGATTTAATTCACGGAGGGTTTTGGATGAAAGTGGGTGGGTGGGTGGTTGATCAATTCGCGGATCCGCGGTTTTAACGATGTGGGTGGGGGTGGGGGCACAGAGAAGATGGGGGGAGGGGGCAGACGAGAGAAGATGGGGGGAGAGAGGGGCAGATGAGAGAAGAGGGGGAGGGGGAGGGGGATGCCCTACACTACTAACAACCCACTTGACATTGGCCCCATCAGAACATGTTAGAACCTGCTTCCTCTCAGATTCTTTGAGACAATCCAGAAGCCACTT
Organism: Diachasma alloeum; assembly: GCF_001412515.2. Lineage (NCBI taxonomy): Eukaryota > Metazoa > Arthropoda > Insecta > Hymenoptera > Braconidae > Diachasma > Diachasma alloeum. Next base: position 207,549 of record NW_021680511.1, read on the forward strand.
GACGGATGTCATAAATATTACGCAGGTGTCACTTGAGCGTCAACCAGTGCATGGTCACTCTTTTGAACTTGCCGCATCGAATAATTTTTACCAGATATGTTGAAGGGGAAGAACAGATATGTTGAAGGGGAAGAACATTTCTAATGAACAACACACTTAATATAGGCTCGATACATATATTTCACAATCTTTTTTACATTTTTTCCTGAAAACACACGCACACGCACACACACACACTTTGTCTGTTTTTCAGTATTTTTTTTCACTTTTTTTACACAATGCCCGTTGCACGACCATATCCACTATATTCACGCACAATCTGTGAAAAATTTTCTCGGATGATAAACCAATATCCTCCACGCATCTGTGTCACCACCAGCTCGGGAGACGTGTCGCTCCATGTCATTATTATTCTTCTCGGCTTACGCATGACATGGAAGCCGATGGTCCTCAAGACTTCATTTTTGATCGTCCTATCATTGCTTTGTTCATACCAGATCCGTGGTATGAACACACCTTCACGGAACTCAATGTAGCCAGGAACCTGTGAAAACAAAGGATAAAAGTTGAGCTTTTATAATTTCCGAAATCGGATATTTGACATCAACTGCTGATTATAATAAATATATTCTACTTACATCACACTCAATAATTTCTCCATCTTCAGTTAAATAAAAGTCGATATCCCAATCGGCATCAGCGTCATACCCTTCATCTTTCTCCAAATGCTCGCGCCAATGCTCACGCCCCACTGCCACCATCCATTCTTCATAATCCTCTTCCACAACGAATTTGAATTTGTTAGACTCCACAATCAAAGCACCCGTTGGCTCGAAAGGTACTGCCACGAATTCCATCACATTTTTTCTGCAATTCAGAGTGTGCTGTCCAATCGCCCGATAAATGGTGTTCTCCAACCTACTGGGTTCAATTGTATTCTTCCAGTTAGCTGGTATCTGAATTCTTGATCCAAATTGCACATATTGAGCCATCACTACACTTTAACTTTTGACCACAGAGGATTGTTCACTATGAGGGTGTTAGCGAAAAGTGACTCAAAAAGTGAACAGTCAAATCTTTCAAGATGTTGTTATCCCCACCAGGATGGTACAAAATTCGTGGTAAAAGTTGAAAAAAATTGTATTCTTGAGATAGTTGGCATGGGATGGATTTTTCCATGCGTTAGAAAAAGAAAACATAGGAAATACACAAAAGTCTGGTCAGCATGCAACTTTTTTTCATATAGGCGATCTGTAGCATCTTTTTTCATATAGACGATCCCTAGCATCTTTTTTTTATATAGACGATCTCTAGCATCTTTCCATCACTGTCCAACCTACATGCAATAGAATGAGTATTCCCCTCACAGCGGGTTGATGTGAGCGGTCAGCTCATTGCTCTCAAGGAACAGCCAGTAAACATCAGCTTGTCCTCTGTCTCTCTCGAACTACCCATTTTTTTACACACAAGTTTCATCCCACTGTACTGTCTAGCAGTTTTCAATTTTCTGTTTTACACATAGAAGAGGAAGTGACATCCCAGGGGATTTTCATTCTTCGAAACCGTTTTTTTTCTTTTTTGTACATCACTTGTAGCATGTGCTGAACAAACTTGAGCATCCCAAAATTCCGTTGAGAGCAAAAAAAATGATAATAAATCTTTTTCATGCTACCACCCAGCTCTCTCATCTGACCCAGAAAACCCTTAGAGTGACCCAGAAACCCCCCCCCACCTCACGTCACGTCACGTGACTCCAGTAATCATCTGGAAAATGTCACTTGCATCATTTAAGTCACGTGATGATTTTTCCAGCCAATGACATGCGTTTTCATCAGATCTTCGATCTATATAGTAAAATGCTCACATTGTTTATCCATCAGTTATTCAGTGCTATCTCACACACACAAAACATCATGGATTCAAAAAAGTGTTTGGAACTTTTAAACATCATTGATGATGCCTATGGTCTCAATTAAAAAAAAACGAAAGATCAGAGAAATTCAGAGTTGGATAAAATATATCAAGTATAACATAAAATTAGTGACCAAGTTGTTGAGAAAAAGTGTGAGGCAGGGTGAGAAAAAACGCTTAACTACCACCTTAGCACGATTAAAGGGATTCACAGCACTATTTGAGGACTTGAAAGTGGTTGGTGGGGGGTTAAGTGATAATAAAAATCTAACTCATAGGGTTCGGTGGGAAGAATTGCAAAGTGTGTTCGAAGGACGAATGAGGACTGGTGTAATAGTCAATCTGAAGCATATGGATTTATTAACATTTTTAGATGATGTCAGACGAATGCTTAGTGTTCGATTGAAAAACGCGTTGAAATCACAAACAAGTTTAAAAGTGAATGTGTTACTGTGGTGTAAATATGAGTCTCGAAAGAATGATCAACTTATTGTTGAAAACAAATTTTTCAACACAAGAAATGAAATAATTCTGGACTCAACTGACATTAGACAGTGGTTTAATGAATATATTAAGGAACAACTTTTAGTGAAAGTGGATGAGTTTCAAGAGCGAGATTCCGGATGGTCTTTATGTGAAATCATTAATTTAGAAGTGCATATCAATAAATACGATCCATTGCGAGGTGGTTCCAGCTATGTTGAAGTACCCCCATGGATACAGAAAAAGCATGCAGTTGTAAACGTGCAGAATAAGGAGGACTTTTTCTGTTTTCTATGGTCCATTATGGCCGCCCGTTGCGAGGTTGACCACAAAATGCGCCCGAACTCTTATCCATCCTTCAGTACAGTGTTTAAGAATTATGGCATGTTCAATTACCCCATGGCGTTGAAAGACATTTCGAAGTTTGAAAAATTGAATGGGATGTCAATTAATGTTTATGGAATTGACAGTGATGAAGAATCAGAGAAAAAGTGGATTGTGCCATTATATTTGAGTCAACACCCCCCCACAACGCTACAAGATGATGGGGCAACAATTCACCTTCTCATGATTGAGAAAGAGGACAATGCTAATTGTGGTGAACAGGAAAAAATATTCCATTACACATGGATTTCCAATTTATCGCGTCTGCTGAGCACTCAAATTTCAAAAACTAAACGGTCTACACTTTTATGCGACCGTTGCTTGTGCCATTTTTTCAAAAATCAAGCATACTTGAATCATAGGAAGGATTGTGTAACGATCAATAAGTGTCGTATGATTTTACCCGAAGATTCTGAAAAAATTTTAAAATTCAAAAATTTTAAACACCAATTAAGAGTTCCATATGTTGTATACGCTGATACAGAGTGTTTATTAGAAAAAATATCTCATAACAATAATGATAACACAAAAATCTATCAAAAACATATACCGTATAGTGTAGCATTTTATGTTAAGTGTAGTTACGATGATTCAAAATCAGAGTTGTGTATTTATCGTGGGAAAGACTGTATCCAGTGGTTTATTGAACAATTGCGTCTCTTGGCTGTGAAAGTTAATGTTGAATTAAAACAGAATGTGCCCATGAAGTTAACACCAGCGATGGAACGAGCATATCTATTAGCCAAAAATTGTTACATCTGTGGTGGAATATTTACTGAAAAAGCTGTGAAACATCGAGATCATTGCCATTTTACAGGGAAATATCGAGGTCCAGCCCATCCCGGATGTAACTTGAATTATACAGAATCCTGCACAATCCCAATAGTTTTTCACAATTTATCAGGGTATGATTCACATTTCTTCATCAAAGCACTAGCCAAACAGTTTGATGGGGGCATGAAACTTCTACCCATTAATAAAGAAAAATATATTTCTTTCACCAAATCGGTTAAAACAACAAAAGTGCATTTAAGATTCATCGACTCATTTCGATTCATGGCTAGTAGCATTGATAAATTGGCTTCATATTTAGAGGAGGGGAAGAAAAAAATAACAGCAAGTCATTATCCTCACAAGCAACAATTCGAACTTGTCACCAGAAAAGGCGTTTTCCCATATGAATATATGGATAAATGGGAAAAACTGGATGAACGAGAGCTACCGCCAAAAGAGAATTTTTACTCCCATCTGAATAATGAGCATATTTCAGATAAAGATTACGCTCATGCATGTAATATATGGAGAAATTTTTCGATTCATACACTTGGTGAATATTCAGATTTATACTTGAAAACAGATGTATTGCTGTTGAGTGATATTTTTGAAAATTTTCGAGAGAGTTGTATGGTATCATATAATTTGGATCCCCTCCATTATTACACAGCCCCCGGTCTAGCTTTTGATGCTATGTTAAGAATGACCAGAGTAAAACTGGAATTGTTACAAGACTCAGAAATGGTGCTTTTTATTGAGAAGGGTATCAGGGGTGGATTGTCACAGTGTTCGAACCGACATGGGAAGGCAAATAATCGGTACATGCCTGATTATAATCCAATGGAGGAGGAATCGTATTTGCTGTACTTGGATGTAAATAATTTATATGGAGCAGCCATGAGTCATCATTTACCTTCGGGGGGCTTCAGCTGGATGGAAGAGTGGACTTCTCTAGATATTCTAAATGTTCCAGATGATTCAAATATCGGTTATATCTTGGAAGTTGATCTGGAATATCCAGAGGAATTACATGATGCGCATAAGGATTTGCCATTATGTCCCCAACATATTATACCACCCAATGGACAATCGAAGTTACCAAAATTATTAACAACGCTCACCGCAAAAACAAATTATATTATTCATTATAAAAATTTAAAACAATTCTGTAATTTAGGTTTAAAAATAACGAAAATTCACAGAATTCTAAAATTTACTCAAAGCCCTTGGTTAAAAATTTATATTGATTTGAATACAAATTTCCGGAAAAACTCTAATAATGATTTTGAAAAGAATTTTTATAAGTTAATGAACAATGCGGTGTTTGGTAAAACCATGGAGAACACGAGAAAACAGTTGGATGTGAAATTGGTGACACAGTGGGAGGGTCGATGGGGGGCAGCTAGTTGGATATCCAAACCAAATTTTCATAGTAGTGTTATCTTTGAAAAGGATTTGGTTATCATTCAAATGAAGCGTACGAGAATTAAATTCAATAAACCTATTTATGTCGGTTTTAGTATCCTCGATATATCAAAAACCTATATTTACGATTTCCATTATAATTACATAAAAAAAACTTTCAATGATAGAGCCAAATTATTGTACACCGACACAGATAGTTTAATTTATCATTTCAAAGTTGATGATATATATGAACATATGAAAGCCGACATACACAAATTTGATACGTCTGATTATAATGAAAATAATGTCTACAACATTCCACAGGTAAATAAAAAAAAATTAGGACTAATGAAGGATGAAAATAATGGTCGAATAATGACTGAATTTATCGGACTTCGTGCAAAAATGTATAGTTTCAAAGTGTTAGGTGAAGATCTTGAAAAATCACGAGCTAAGGGGGTGAAAAAATCGGCGCTGAAGAGTATAACATTTGATGATTACAAGGCATGTTTAAATGAGAATAAGAATGTTTGGCGAAGTCAAAATATGATTAGATCCATCAAGCATGATGTCTTTACAGTTAATCAAACAAAACTAGCGTTAAGTTGGCACGATGACAAACGTGTCCTCCTGCCGAACACTACAGACACTCTTCCGTATGGATATAAAAATTTATGTAAATATTTAGCGAAGAATGGTGAGAAATAAAAAACAAAATTTTTCATTATAAAAAGTTTTCTTTATTTATTTATTAATTCCGAATAAATATATATATTATACAGGGGTTTGCATATAACTTATGTTTTTTACATTCTTGGGCATTGTCCATGAGAGAAATGTCAATAAACCAGAGGCTATTACAATAACTAATCCCACTAGTGTTAAAACAAAGAGTGTAGAAGATGACTTTCGTTCCCACCTATGATCCTCGCAATCAAGTAAAAATTGATCAAATTTCATGTAATCATTCGTAAGTGAATTAACACACTTTTGCTTATATACTAATGTTGTCACATTCAAATTCCACCCATCAATATAATTTACAGGCTTGTCAACATCGTTTGTCTGAAATCCAATTATTGTAACAAATGATGACGTAGCAGCATTGCATCCTTTCCTCATTTGAAGAATACCAGTTCCAGAGATATTCATAGCATTTCTCCATTGACCATCACACCAAACATTTATTTCTTCTCTCTCTGGTATTGAATATAACCATCCCTTCCCAGTTTTCTTCCAATAAGAGTTAAAGGTTGAACTGAGTCGAATGTCACAATTGAGGAAAGGTGGCCAGAATGTGTCTGTTGTCAAAATTGTGGTCTCACAAGTTGGTCGGATAGTTGTGTCATAAAAAGGGAAGTTGGCATCACAAATATAATTATCACCATCCATAGTGAGACAACTCGCAAGGTCACCAGCATGTGCCAGGGAATAGAAGTTGTCCGCTCGCAGCAGGTAGTCGGCCGTAGGCTCAATATACGCAGACCCTCGTTTTTTTCCGAAAACTTGGAGTGTGGGGCACGAGTACATTTTGAACAGGTGATACACTTCAGTTGTGACAAGTGGGATGTTGAGAATAACAATCAATTTTTCTCCATTGAAACCAATTTTGGTTTTTGAAATTTTTAGCAATTTGTCAGTATGCAATTCATCAGTTGATATTGGGAAAGTCCGTGATGGTGTCTGATTCATTGTAATAAAATGATCCACTGCTTCTTCAAGAACTTCACGAGTGAATAAATGCGGATGAACTACTCCAGTCTTTGCTAGATATATCACATCGATAATGGTCTGCATCGTGTAAATATAATTATCCAACTCTATTTCTAAACTTTCACCCCAATCTCTTATTTTACTTAACATTCGTCTGTATGCGGGAGCATCAAAAGTTTCATTTTTCGGATGTTCCTCAATAATTTTAATAGCAGCTTCAACGTCTCCAAGGATTTCTGTACTTCGATCCTCCAATTCTTTGATTGTGATGTGAAGGTGATGGAATCCTGATTCAATTATATGCATCTGCAACCTCCCATTGGTCTTATTCAGCATTTCATCAAATTCGAGTCCGGTTTCATTCAATGGTTTAAAGAATGTCTCTTTAATGATCCCCAAAAATCCCAGAGTACACCTTCACCTTGCTTTTCAATATGAGACTCATTGACGAAAAAAAGGAATTGATTTATATATTTTTCCACATTCTCATTTTTTCTCAATAAATTTTCACTTTGAAGAACCACTGCACATTGTTCAGCGTCAGCATAATGTTTACACTTCAGATTCATATTCTCCAAAATGTTTTGATTAATGAGGGGTCTTTGAAAGATAAATTTTCTTAAATCAATATGGGTAGCAAGCTGCCATTCTCCTGTCGTGAAACGTACATCGCCCACCGATTCATAGTGCAAACCACTCCGGCTGGGAATCTCGTATTGAGAAAATCCCCAGCCTGGCACAGAGATGATACAAGAACTTGAAGCACCACAATTGTCACAATCATGCTGTTGAGTTGATGTACCAACTAAACTGAAGAGATCAAGAAGAGATCGACTATTAATATAGCACCCCCCCCACCACCACTTAAAAAAGATGGAAAAATCCTCCCCTAAATTAGTTATCCTTCAGCGTCTATCCAACTGTTGTGTGTATCATCGAAGCCCAACCACTTTACATATAGTTTATTTCCTTTCTTTTTCAATACTTTTTCTACTAGATAAACATCGGAGTGTTTCGTTCTCAACAATTCTTCCTCATAAAAACTTCCACTTATCAATTCATCTTTATAATCTTTTAATTTGTATGTGACAGGGTTCGTATTATTTATTTCTCGAATGGTGAATATTTCGGTAGTCCAATTAGGCGTATAACCTTTCTCGAAAACATGTTTTGCCTTACTTATGCGAACTTTATCACCAACTTGAAATTTCGCATGCTTCTTTTTAACATGAAATTCAGCGTAAAGGAGGCGTAATTTCTTAGCATTCTCGACTGTCACATCAACAGGTCTCATATGAATAGTCCGATGTTTTCGATGATTGTATTCACGTATGAGCTCTGGTAGCATGTCAATCCACTTATAGTTTCCTCGCAAACTGAACTGAAACCACATTTTACTTTTCAATGTCCGATTGAATCTTTCGCATATAGATGCTTTTAAATTACTGAAGGTAGAATATAAATTAATATTGTATTTCTTCATTAATGCTTGAAATTCAGAATTATAGAATTCCTTTCCGCGATCAACATGTAAATGTTTGGGTACGCGTCCACATTGAATAATGGAATTCATAGCTCGCGTAACATCTTGAGCGTTTTTCCTCTTAAGCGGTTCAGCCCATGCAAACTTTGAAAAATTGTCTATTACAGTGAGCAAAAATCTATGACCATCATTACTCTTTGCATAAGCCGTCATATCCACCAAATCGGCCTGCCATGTTTCATCGAGATCACGAATATTCACTCGCCGCCGAGGATAATTTCTCCGTGCTGGGCGATGAAGTTCTGTTTCAATTTGCAATTCGACAATTTTCGTATTCAGAGTCTCCAGTATTACAGCATCGTGTGGGTCCACCGGTGTTGCAACATTACTCAATCTCTTATTAATGAGATCATAATTGCCTTCTGCAGTGAGTTTATACCCAACTCCAGGTGGACCTCGATTATAAGAGTCACTATCAAAGTTTAAGTGACGACCGAATACATCAACACTCATGTCGTAAATGATGATGATTACCAATGTGCACAGTTTAATATATAACTCCACTCTCTCGAAGTTCCTCAATAATTGAAATGATTTCATTATCATGACTTGGATTTCCAGCTCTCTGTGAGGCAATGAGTAATCGAAGACGCTCTACAAGTTCATTTGGATCATCCCAATAGATATAATCAACCGTGTTGGGTTTTCGAGCTCTCATAAAGACAGGTAGAAGCCCCGTGCCAGCGACTCTTGATCCGACAAAGCGGGAAATGTATTTTTCATATTTCACACCCTTCGACTCTCGAATTCCCCCACGATATTTATAATTCTTTTGATGCCCATTAGTTGTAAGAATTATATTTTGATATGCAGTAACATCACTTTCACTAATTAGAACATCATTTGGGTTTTTCATAAAGAGGAGTTCCAGTAATCCTTCAGTGTAAGCGTATTTCATATTTTTCACTTTTACAAACTCATCCTCAAAAAATATTGGGGAGTCTCCAATCATGAAATTTCGTGTAAGTTTTCGAACACCATAAGCCTTGTCCCATTTTGATGTACCAATTTTCGCCAGATATTTTCCTGCGAGAGTATCAGGATCAAAAAGATTTGTATCGTCTTCAATGTCGTCAGATGAACTCTGGCT
>NW_021680511.1:222811-231923 GCF_001412515.2 Diachasma alloeum
GTGTGTGTGTGTGCGTGTGCGTGTGTTTTCAGGAAAAAATGTAAAAAAGATTGTGAAATATATGTATCGAGCCTATATTAAGTGTGTTGTTCATTAGAAATGTTCTTCCCCTTCAACATATCTGTTCTTCCCCTTCAACATATCTGGTAAAAATTATTCGATGCGGCAAGTTCAAAAGAGTGACCATGCACTGGTTGACGCTCAAGTGACACCTGCGTAATATTTATGACATCCGTCAAGTGGCTTCTGGATTGTCTCAAAGAATCTGAGAGGAAGCAGGTTCTAACATGTTCTGATGGGGCCAATGTCAAGTGGGTTGTTAGTAGTGTAGGGCATCCCCCTCCCCCTCCCCCTCTTCTCTCATCTGCCCCTCTCTCCCCCCATCTTCTCTCGACTGCCCCCTCCCCCCATCTTCTCTGTGCCCCACCCCCACCCACATCGTTAAAACCGCGGATCCGCGAATTGATCAACCACCCACCCACTCGCTTTCATCCAAAACCCTCCGTGAATTAAATCTGCGAATCCGCGAATTAAAACCGCGAATCCACGAATTAAAACAGCGGATCTCGGAATAGTCAACCACCCACTCACCCACTCATTTTCACCCCCCACCCCCCCTCAATTAATCAACCAATTAAGGCCCAATTAATTAAAACCGCGAGATGAAACCGCGAATCCGCGAACTAAACCCGTGAACCCGCGAGTTAAAACCGCGAACCCACGAGATAAAACCGCGAATCCGCGGATTAAACCGCGAATTAAAACCGCGGATCCACCAATTAATCAACCACCCACCCACCCACTTTCAGCTGACCCCCCTTTCAGCTGACCCCCCTACTGGCGCCTTCAACAAGACCTCAAAACGGTTGGCCCAGAACCCGCATTACTACACTACTATCGATTAAACCGGTAAATACATTTGACTGTAAATTTACCTAAACCGTAATGACTCTAACCGTAATCCCTCAATCCGAAACTAAACTTGAAATTACCTCGAAACATCTAGAGTTTAACTATTTGTTTTTAATTCAACTGAATATTTTATTTTTACTCGTTTTTATCGTGGATCGCATCTCAAGGGAGCTGAAGGAGACTCAGGGAGATGCCCATAAACTGAATCGAACAAATCATTTTCAAAACGTGCGAATCGAGCCGCATTACGAGCTTTCTCGCGGTCGATATCAATCAGTCCAGTTGAAGTCTTGAGAGGACCTAAAGTACCAAAAACGTCACATATATTTAGAGGCTGGAGAAAATAATAAATGAGTACGATTGAAAACTTATAAGAAAATTCCACATTGTTTTTGTTAACATGTCTTTAAATTTATTCAAGTAATCTGGTTGCAAATGACAAATAATAATAATGACAATGAGTGATAAGTCCAACTAGAGAACACGGTACAATACGTGGAACTAATGACAGTACTCAAATTATTCCATTCAGTCATAGAGTGGTGAACTGTCATAATACAAAAAATAATAGGAGTGAGAAATTTTATACCAAAATTTTCTCTTTTTTTCGCCTTCCCTCTTGAAACTATTTTATGAAGGATAATCCACTGCGGAAGATGTCATTTTCTTTTCATTCACCACTCCAAAACTGAAGTGACTAAACAGAAATTATGAGGAGAATATGAGCTATTCTATGTTCTGTGCATTTGCATCAATTTTAGACCGCAATAAAGGCAGCTCTGTGTAGACGAAGTTGAATTCCTTTGCTGTTTTTTTTAGCTGTATGAGAGTTCAATTTTTTTTGCTAGTTTAGCAAACTGCAGCCAAGCCTCGTAGCCTATTAAAAGACGAGAAAGGGAAGAATTAGGAAAACTGAAAAAAAAACAAGCAGAAAGAGAATAATATCATCGTAATAATTACCAGGAATAGGAGAAATGAAGGATCTTCCAATAGCTTCCCAAGTCTTGAACAGGTGCATGTCAAATTCCATTACAACTGCCCAAGTTTCCTATAGTTCCGAGTAATGAAACACTAGGTCAATGAATTTGTGAATTTCATAGCTCATTTTTTCATATGTAATGCACTTCTATGCCTATCAAAATAACCTGCAAGATCCACAATGAAAATAGCTTTTCTTTTGTTATTGCTACCGTGATTTGAAGACGTTTGTTTTGTAAAGTGTTTTATTAGGTTTACATTTTGAATAATAATTCCGAGACTTCCGTTTTAATCACAAAATGACAATTGTCAAACAATTCCTGGATTGATTAAGAATGAACATAATTATGTTCCAAACGTGTCTACTGGATTTAAAATGTGTCTACTGGATTTAAAATTTCCAGTTTCATCGCGCTTCTTGCGTAGCATCATTTAAACTCGGTTATAGTGTCGTCACGAATATCCCTAGGCACCCTGTTTCATGATTCGCTCTCACGGATTACTATAGTTTAGTCACAGTGCGGCACGTAGGCAAACTTCAAACTTCAAACTATCAATATATTGCCATCGATTAATTTCAATTTGACATGGAAATTCAACAAAAAAGATTGCTCATAAGACTCGTTGGGGTGAATCTTGCACTTCGGCAGAATACCCTAGGTCGATACAGCAACGAAAATAAAATGGCTTGGCGGAAGATTGGTCAGCAATTAAACCCCCCATTATCAGGTAGGAATAGTATTAAACATATCGTCTCGAGACAGCAAAACTCGACAATTTAACGCAAGTTATCGGCAAAATGGCCTGCTTTACGACTAACTTTCGTATCCCTGTTTACTGGGTCCTTGAAAGCAAAGGTGCATAAGTACCATTTTACTCCAGAATTTTTATTATAATACCAAAGTGATGTATTTTTTTTCTCTCGAAATGCGGTTTTCCATCTCCCAAAAATTAGTGATGCGTGGCTTCTCGTATTAGGATGATTTGAGAGGCCAAGGAATATGAAGAAATCATGGAAATTACATTTGAATTTCGGAGTCATTAGATTTTCCTCCCTTCGAGTTGGCTAGTTAAATATCATATAGAATTAAATAAATGAAATTGCAGGAAACGTCCAGAAAACAATGATGTGGGAGATACGCTCCTTTCGCTTTCAGAAAGTGAGATTTTGGCACTTACGCGGCGTTGCTGTTTTGTTGACCAATATCGATAAATTTATAACAAACATTTTTCGATACTCTCAAGGTCTGAATATATGGGAAGCTTTCACAAATCTCCGAAATGAAATACGAGACCAATATGAACCTCTCAATGCTGAGCCTGACCTGTCTGGTGAATTGAAGGCTGTGGGTTTATATGAGATTTATGAGGATGATGATGATGATGGTGACACTGCATCAATCACATCGTCTATGGGAGATGAAGTAAAAGACCTACCGACTGAAGGAGAACGATTTGTGATCGAGTCAGAACAGTAATAAAAAATAAAAAATGATCGAGTAGTGGAAATTATTTGTCTATTTTTCATGTTGCGCGAATTGGATTGTAGAAAGAGAAATTGAAAGGATACTCAAGGGAATAGGATATAGGAAGGAAATACAAAAGATTTCACCTGGAATTGTTGCCAGAATATCCAGATAACGTGCCATACTTCCACTTAAGACTTGGACTGCGTGCGTGACACGCATTTTCTTCATCTTTTCAAGGTCCAAGTGTGCATCCGTCAATTTCGGTAGCTGCCTGTAAATTGTATAATCGCACGTATCAATTTTATACGCTTGTTGAAATGTATCCCATAACATGAACTTCCTCTCAAATCGTGGTCGAACAGTCGTCAAGTGAGGAACTATATCCAACTCTAACCACTTCGAAATGCAATTATTTCACTTGCCTTTGATGAGGTGGGGTGGATTATACAGGGCGATTAGCTCAGTATTGAGAATCTTGATCGTCTCGTCTATGAGGGAAATGAAAAACTTTAGTACTGAAGTAGTAAGTGTTAAGAAATTGATGGTCCACATCTTATACAATATTGGATTAGCTGAGCTCGATGAGGAGTGATTTCTATAGGGAAAGTCATGTTCAAAATCAATGCTGACATGGAAAAGGAATAGTGAATGAACAATATTCATCTTGTTGTATATGCAAGGCTCATTTATTTGTATGATTTCCAATAATTATGCCACCTATAGAGGATGAGAAATGATCAATCAACTTACTCGCCATTTTATTATCCTTCTGACGAGCGTTACCCTGCGCAATCAATCTTCTGATGGCACTGCAATTAGTCGACATTTCATCACAAACTGTAGCAATAGGAAGAGTCCCGTTTTTTCCACAGCTGCAATGATGACTTTAATACAGCGCATTAAATCTTCTACGCCAGTAAGGCCATCACAAAACACATAGAAAATTGTCATTTTCCAACCGCTCTTAATACCACGCAACATGAACATAATAACGTGGTCCGCAAATTTGGGTTAACGGCGGAATTGCCAATCTTCGACTCCGATACACTCATCATTCATTTTTTCATACTCTAAATGAGGCATGAATTTCATTTCATCCCATATCAATGTACAGTACTTCTCACGATCATCCATACCATCAGCATACTGTTTTAATTTTTTGAAAATGAATGGAACGCTACCGGTGTGACATTTTATACGGCGCAGTAACTTATGGTAGGGCGAGTAAAGACGACAATTTACGATATGATTTCGTGTACCATTTGTTCATAACCAGTCCCACCATTTTTTCTTTGATCGAATATCTGCGGCCCTATAAATATTAAAAAGACTAATGTTGTAGCTCAATTACCACGATGATTCAATTTCATCATTCACTCACTCACCCACTCACTCACGCACTTACTCTCACTCACTCTCACTCACTCTCACTCACTCACTCACTCACTCACTCACTCTCACTCACTCACTCTCACTCACTCTCACTCTCACTCTCACTCACTCTCATTCACTCACTCACTCACTCACTCACTCCATCACACTCAATCACGCACTCTGCGTGCGCAAAACCGCTCTTCCCACATATTGTGATAAAAAATAGCGTTCGATACTAGTGGGAAAAGTGTTTTTTTGGCCCGTGGAATTATATCACCCAAGCTCCCACGCTGTCCGCTTCGCTCCGCGTCCGTGAATCTCTGCCTACGGCCGCCATGACAAAAAATATTGTTCGTCATACGGCCAAAAAAAACTTTTCTGACGAATATGATTGCAGTCCTCGCTTTTTTAGCTGCAAATTTCACAGTATTTACGTTCAATTTTGTAAAATTGAATCACCAAAAACCCGAATCTGCATACACATACATACAGACACCCCCATTAAACATCATTTCTTTACGTTTCATGACGTTACAGACCATTTACAACCAAAATTAGAGAATCGAAAAATCGACCAAAAACAATGCTTCCCTTCGAAAGCAAAAATTCAACATAAATACGGTGAAATTTGCAGCTAAAAATTTGAAATTTTGGCTCATGATAGCTATGAATGAGCCTCACTTTGGTGCTTCGTTTCAGCTCGATCGGTCAAGTAGTTCCTGAGATATAATCACTTATAATCAACAACTGCACCGATTTCAATTTTTTTTTCCAAACTACTCGTCTCGATGGCCTCTATCTAGATCACTCATATCATATATACCGATTTGTGCAAAGTTTGCAGATATTGCCGTTTATCCGTTTTTTCATAAAAAACCTTGTACGCACGATAAGTCAATGAAAAAACGAGGGACTTAAAATTCGGTATGCTGCTAGCTTTTGTAACATAGACGGTTCGTATTTTCGATGAGGTCAATCAGTCGAGCGGTTCGCGAGATATTCAATTTTTTGTAAAAATCTATTCTGTCAAATATGTCGTCAACTACTTGACCGATTAAAAATTTTCTTTTTTCAAAATATCCGTCTCGATCGCTACTATCTAGATCATTAAAAATATATATACCCGTCCATACAAACTTTTGGATATATTCTCGTTTTTTTTTTTGTGTTCTCATTCTTGTGCGGTTGATAACTTCTGACGGAAGTAGTGTAATAATGCGGGTTCTGGGGCAACGTTTTTGACGTCGACCTGGTCGTTGGGGCCCAGTAGGGGGGTCAGATGAAAGTGGGTGGGTGGGTGATTGATTAATTCGCGGGGTCACGGTTTAATTCGCGATTTGATTCGCGGGGTCGCGGTTTGATTAATTAATTCGCGATTTTTTCCCTCGAAGTCATGAAAGGGTTGATTAATTCGCGGGCTCGCGGTTTAATTCGCGGTTTGATCCGTGGTTTGATTAATTAATCCGCAATTTCTTCCCTCGAAGTGATGAAAGGGTTAATTAATTCCCGGTTAATTCGCGAATTTTTCCCTCGAAGTGATGAAAGGGTTAATTAATTTGCGGTTTAATTCGCGGCTTGATTCGCGGAGTCGCGGTTTAATTCGCGGTTTGATTTGCGGAGTCGCAGTTTAATTCGCGGTTTAATTCATTCCCGATTTTTTCCCTCCAAGTGATGAAAGGGTTATTTAATTCGCTGGTTAATCAATTTAATTCGCGGTTTTGCGTTACAAAGGACCTTCTCGGTGACCTAGTCACTCCGCCCAGCGAGGGAGTGAGTGAAGGGGTTAATTATTTCGCAGCTATAAAAATCATAGCAGGGGCTCCTCTTCTTCTTCAAACATTGACACCTGGCTCCACTTGACATGTCTGAACTTGAGTTTTCCGGTACTTTGTCGTTTGCCGCCCCCCTTCGTATGAAATTGTTGTTGATAACGATGTCAATATGTAAATATTTATTTTTTAAAAAAAATTCCTGTCACATGTCTGAACTTGAGTTTTCCCGTACTTTCCTGTTTGCCGCTCCCATTCGTGGGAAATCATTGTTAATAATGATATCAATATATAAATATTTATTTTTTAAAAACATTTTCCTGACATGTCTGAACTTGAGTTTTCCGGTACTTTCTCGTTTGCCGCCCCCCTTCATATGAAATTGTTGTTGATAACGATATCAATATATAAATATTTATTTTAAAAAGAAGGGGAGGGAGTATGTATATATGCAAAGAATTTTTGCCTGAACTTAAGATTATCAGTACTTCGATGGTTACCGCTCGTAGAAACAAACGTTATTAATAATAATGTAAAAAAATTATTTATTGAAAAAAAAAAAGGTTTAAGAGTGGGGGATTTATGTATATAAACGAAAAAATTCCCGCACATATCATCAGTTCATCTTGTCGCTCTCCATGAAGGACAGCTTCAAACGACGGGAATTAAAGAAACGTTTAGACCTTCTCTTGAAAAACATTCAAAAAGTGAAACAAGTTATACAGTACCGAAGTGACATCAAAATACTCTGCTCCAATCTGCAGAAAACTCGAATTTAAGCTTAATTATTATACCCACGTAAAAACAAAAAAATCATTATGGATTTCAACAAAATGAACATTGTGGCGCAAATGAAAAATCTTCCTCTTATCAAACTGGCGGATCTGGAAGCTGGAGCATTTTATATCATCACTGCAGCTCGCAAAGTGGAGACAAAGTATGGAGTTGGTGTTATTCTTCATCTCTCAGATACTCACACAGTTTTCGTGAATACTCGACTGGCCAAGTATTTCGCTGAAAATCCCAAGATGTTCGAGAATTTCCAACAACATATTGAGAAGGGCTCACCAACGTTGGAATATCTTGGTGGGAAATACAACAATCTTCGCCTACATCCTGATTCAAACGTGAAAGTTGAAAATAAAGCAGATGAAGCAGACGAACAATCAAGTATTCATCATTGTTTTCAATGTGATGAATACTATTGCAGAGTTCAAAGAACTTCTCTTAGTGAAAATATCTGAATTGAAACGCAACTATTTATACAACATCACAGCTGCCTCCAAAATCAAAACCAAGCATGGAATGAGTGTGATCCTCCATTTGAATAATGCTTATTCAGTTTTCCTCAACCGAAGGATATCAAAATTTTTCATTGATAATCCTAAAGAATTTGAAGATTTGCTGAATGAAATCAAGAAAGGCGCACCAAAGTTGGAGTATTTGGGTGGTGAATACAACGAAATCAAATTCGATGCAGAGGATGAGGAGATTGTTGCTTAACTTACAAATTAAATAGAACAATATTTTCATTTTTTTCTTCATTGGCAATTTTTTTTTTTACACAATGATTTTTTTATGATTATAACTAATGTAATAGCATATAAGAAATACATGAATAAATATAATAATTAAACATATTTTATTGTTTTTTAAGAATTATTACATTTAACACAATCCCTTATCATAGGTGGTGGTCCATCAAAAGTATCACCCTCGACAGTCTGATAGTGCTCCAAACAACGTCTACATCTTTTGATGCGACGAAACTTATAAATAAACTTATAAATAAACTTATAAATGAATGTGGCAGATATGCAATATCTTCACAATCCATCAAATTTAAATTGTTCAATTTGAAGTAAATATTGAAGGATCGATCTACTGATCGTACTATTATTTTCTTCATCATCCAGTTTTTGAGTAGCTCCACATTTTTTAAGGCCCATGCCTTCTTGTCGCCTCTATAGCTATGAAATGGACAAGTACGAGATGGTAAATCTTTGAATTTGGCTAGTGATGGGCAATCATCGGAAATTTCTTCAATATTAACTACTAACGGTGCTAATACAGGGCCAGAAATTTTTTTCAACCACTCTTTTTTCTCTTCACCTTTCACATAAATTCTACCAATATTTTCCCACTTTTGCACTAATTGTCCAACTTGCTCGTATGATCTATTCCCATAGTTCCAGGGTAATCCATGATGATGACGCTCAAGCCACAAAGCTACCCTTCTATACTGCGCTGATAAACTAGAGAATCTCCATGGGGGCTTGAAAAACCAAATGTTAGGGTATCCTACACCAGAATCCAAAACTGTGTATCCGAATTCTCTCACGATGAACTCGTTGGAGAGCATTTGGAAACCTTGTTCGTCCACGAGCACCTCCATCGCAACTGATGAAATATTTCTATCATCATGAGAATTTATACCCCTCTCGCCCTTCCTCCTTAGATTACTTTTCTTACTCCTCCGCTTATCGGGTTGTAATGTACTACTCGATTGTGCAAAATGAGACAATAAGCAGCTGTTTCCGGAGAAAAACTTATTTTTGTTTCAAAGCATCTCAGCGGTTTACCCGTCATTAATTTCGATTCAGTAACTGT
>NW_021680511.1:232000-233723 GCF_001412515.2 Diachasma alloeum
GAAAGATACCAATAAACCGAAACGTCACGGCCAATTGCTACCAAATACGATTCGCGCGGTTTTCTGTGGTCCATCAAATTGTGGGAAAACTAATGCCCTACTGAGTCTCATAATTCATCCTAATGGTCTCAGGTTTTCGAATATTTATGTGTATTCAAAGTCCCTCAATCAACCCAAATATCAATTTTTACAAAGTTTACTGGAACCTCTTGATGACATGAAGTATTATCGATTCTCATACAATGAGGAAGTTGTCTCGGTAGATAATGCAAAAGAGCATTCACTGTTCATATTCAACGATGTGGCATGCGAGAAACAAAATAATATCAAGGCATATTTTTGTATGGGAAGACATAAAAATGTTAACAGTTTTTATTTGTGTCAGTCATATGCTCGCATCCCAAAACATTTGGTGCGTGACAATGTCAATTTTCTCGTATTATTTAAACAGGATGAAATGAATTTGAGACATATTTATAACGATCATGTGAACACAGATATGTCATTCGAGAAACTCAAAGAATTGTGCTCAGCCTGTTGGAAAGATAATTATACTTTTCTAGTTATCGATAATGATAGTGACGTTGATGGGGGTCGATATAGGAAAAATTTCGATTGTTTCATTCGAATAAATAACAGTTGTGGGAGGAAGAAGTAAACAGTTGTGAGATAGATTCCAGTGAGTCAACATGCCTCCCCACAAGGGTGAATTGTCCAAACACCAAGAGCTTTTACGTCAAATTTCCAATGCACGAAAAGCTATTCAACGAAAACATAACCTGTTGAAATTAGGCAGAAAGAATGTTGATGAAGCAAGGAATGAAGTTCTCAAACCCATTGTGAGACCGCTTCAGGAATTAGCCGCTCGAAATGTGAAATCATTCGATGACAGTAGACAAAAAATTGAATTGCCTGATGATGGAAAGCAATCCATTGATTACCAGAATCAACGAAAACTCAGATATAGGAGTACCCCAATGACACCAAAGCAGATGTTGTCACGTAGAGATGCCTCTGAAGACAGTTATGGGACTGCAACTGACGATTCTTCATTTGATTACACTTTGAATGAGACTATCATTCCATTCTTAGGAAATTCACATGATGCTACTATATTTCCAGCCATTGGCAGCTCACGCATTCTGAGTAAAAGTTCAAAGACCAGCACTGAAGAGATAGAGACAGAAGAAGATGCCAACACTCTTGCAGGGAAATATTTGGCACAAATCAACACAACAAAATGGGACAAGGCTTATGGTGTTCGCAAACTTACACATAATTTTCTGATTGGAGACTCTCCCATATTTTTTGAGGATGAATTTATTAGAGTAAAAACCATGAAATACGCTTGTACTGAGGGATTATTGAAGCTTTATTTCATGAAAAATCCTGATAACACTCTAATTAGTGAGAGTGATATTGATGCATATAAGAATATCATACTTGCAACTAATGGGCATCAAAAAAATTATAAATCCGCGGAGGCATCCGAGAGCTGAATAGTGAGAAATATGATAAATATATTTCACATTTTGCTGGATCAAAGTACTCTGGCATAGGGCTTTTACCTACTTTTCATGAGAACTCAGCGATNATAAGAATATCATACTTGCAACTAATGGGCATCAAAAAAATTATAAATCCGCGGAGGCATCCGAGAGCTGAATAGTGAGAAATATGATAAATATATTTCACATTTTGCTGGATCAAAGTACTCTGGCAT
>NW_021680511.1:234394-235630 GCF_001412515.2 Diachasma alloeum
CGGAAAATCTGTTGATGAAAGAGGAGAATGTGGAAAAATATATCAATCAATTCCTCTTTTTCATAAATGAATTAATGAGTGATAAGAAATANAATGTGGAAAAATATATCAATCAATTCCTCTTTTTCATGAATGAATCAATGAGTGATAAGAAATATGTACCCTCAGGATTTCTGGGGATAATTTCAGAGACATTTTTCCATTCCTTGAATGAAACTCAACACGATTATGGTCGGATAATGAATAAAACAGTTGATAATTCTCGACCACATATAATTCAAACAGGATTGCATCATCTGCATGATGAACTCGATGAAATGAAAAATCGAACAGCAGCAAGTCTCACAGCTCTTCATGATGCTATCAAGTTAATTGAGGACTTGGCCAAGAACGGAAGTTTTTATGGACAACCGTATCATATNAATTTCAGAGACATTTTTCCATTCCTTGAATGAAACTCAACACGATTATGGTCGGATAATGAATAAAACAGTTGATAATTCTCGACCACATATAATTCAAACAGGATTGCATCATCTGCATGATGAACTCGATGAAATGAAAAATCGAACAGCAGCAAGTCTCACAGCTCTTCATGATGCTATCAAGTTAATTGAGGACTTGGCCAAGAACGGAACTTTTTATGGACAACCGTATCATACTATGATGAATCGAATGAGGGATTGGTCTGATCATTTGATAATGGAGTTGGATAATTATCAATATACTTTGCAGACAATCATCGACGCTGTATATTTAGCGAAGGCGGGTGTGATTCACCCAGAATTATTTACATACGAGATATTTGAGAATGCTTTCCATCATTTTATTACAACAAATCAGGACCGATCATTGGTTTTTCCTCTGTCGAGTGAACAATTGCACTCCGAGAAATTAATGAAAATTTCCAAGACAAATGTTGGTTTTGAGGAGGGAAAATTAATAGTGGTATTGGACATTCCTCTTTTAAAGTCAGCGGTTTACTACCTGTACAAAATGTATCCATATCCTACGACTCAAGTGTTTGGCCACCGCCAAGGGTCAGCGTACATTCAACCTAGGGGTGACTACCTGCTGCTTAGTCAACATCATTATACCCTAGCACGCTCCGAGGACATTGCCAGATGCCTGTCTGTGGATAATCATCAGTATATTTGTAAACTAAAGTATCCATTCTACGATGCCACTTATGAACCGATTTGTGAGGCTGCAATGTTTATGACTGGAAGAAAACTG
>NW_021680511.1:235723-237768 GCF_001412515.2 Diachasma alloeum
GATGCCTGTCTGTAGATAATCATCAGTATATTTGTAAACTAAAGTATCCATCCTACGATGCCACTTATCAAGCGATTTGTGAGGCTGCAATGTTTATGACTGGAAGAAAACCGTCACCACTTCCTAATTGTAGTATCAAACTGAGTTCCACCTTTGCGTCATATTGGAAGCAAACAGAAAAGGGCTGGCTATACTCAGTGGCCGAGAGAGAGGAGGTGAATTTTTCATGTGGAGGCGAATGGAGAGATGCAATGAATATCTCAGGCACAGGAATTCTTCAAGTTAAGACAGGATGTGAGGCTTATACATCATATGCAACGATGATTGGCTATCAACAATTTGTAGAAATATCAGCGGAATATATCACAATATTATTTTTTGCAGCAGCAGTGGGAATGTTGTTTCTTTGGCTTATAGCATTATTGTTGTTGTTGTTACGCGTAACAAAAGAAGATGGAACTGGTAGCATAGTCGTTGGGTGGATTAAAGAGACACATGTATGAGGCATTTTATTGAATAAAAAAACTTTTTTTTTCCTAACAGACTATTTTTTTATTTCTCCCATCCGTCATCCTTTTACAAATTATTTACAATATTATTATTCTTAAAACCGTAAGGCAAAGTATCTGTCGTATTTGGCAGGAGAATGCGCTCATCATCATACGAACTCAGAGCTAGTTTAGTTTGATTGATCGTGAACACATCATGTTTGATCGATCTGATCATATTCTGTGACATCCACACATTTTTATGTTGGTTCAAACAGGCGTTATAGTTTTCAAATGTAATACGTTTCAATGCTGATTTTTTCACTCCGTTGGCCCGCGATTTTTCTCGATCTTCACCAGACACTTTAAAACTATACATTTTTTCTCGGAGCCCCACGAACTCAGTCACAATCTTGCCATGATTTTCGTCTTTCATTACACCTAATTTCTTCTTATTCTTTAGAGGTATATTATATACATTATTTATTGGATAATAATAAGACGTGTCGAATTTATCAATATCATTTTTCATAATTTCATAAATATCCTCCACTCTGAAATAATAAATAACACTATCCGTGTCTGTGTACAATAGTTTTGCCCTATCCTTCAAACTTTTTTTCACATAATTATAGTAAAAATCATAAATAAATGTTTTAGAAATATCTAGAATACTAAAGCCTCCGTATATTGGTTTATTGAATTTAATTGTCGTTCGGCTTATTTGGATTAATACCAAATCCTTATCAAAAATAATACTACTATGAAAGTTGGGTTTCGAAATCCAAATCTCAGCACCCCATCGTCCATCCCATCTTGATACGAGTTTCATATCACGATGTTTCCTGACATTTTCCATTGTTTTTCCGAAAACCGCGTTATTTGTCAATTTATAAAAAAAATTTTCAAAGTCATTCTGAGAATNTTTTAACCACGAGTTTTGAGAAAACTTCAAGATTCTATGAATTTTAGTGATTTTTAAGCCCAAACTACAATATTGTTTGAGATTTTTATAATGAATTACATAATTTTTTTTGGAGTTCAACGTGGTCAATAATTTTGGTAACCATTTGGAGGGATTATGTGTTCCGGGCACAATGGTAAATCTTTATGCTCTTCATGCAATTCCTGTGGGTATTCCAGGTCAACTTCCAAAATGTATCCAGTCTCTGCGTCATTTGGAATGTTCAGGATGTTGAGGGATGACCAATCTTCCATCCAACAGAAATTCCCACTCGGCAAATGATGACTCATTGCTGCTCCATATAAGTTATTCACATCTAGATACATCAAATATGATTTCTCTTCCTCTCGGTTATACTCATTAGCACCCATGTAGGGGTTATTAGCCTTTCCATATCGGTTAGAACACTGCGACAGTCCTCCTCTAATGTCTTTCTCAATGAAAAGGAACATCTCAGGGTCTTGAAATAATTCCAGCTGAACTCGCATGATTTTTAACATTGCATCAAAAGCCAGTCCTGATGCTGTATAATAATGAAGAGGATCTAAGTTGTATGCGGTGAAACAACTCTCTCGAAAATTTTCGAAAATATC
>NW_021680511.1:238354-238580 GCF_001412515.2 Diachasma alloeum
ACGGGGTCTTCAGCCCCGTACGTCGCATTTTATTCCGGTAAAACGGTGATTGTGACGCTTAATCCAAGTTATGAGGTGCCGATCTTCCTTTTTTTTTTCACTCATGATTGGGTGGTTTTCGTGATTTCTGGTGGGTTATTCAAGGGGATAATTACTCCCGTTTAATTGCCAGAGCGCGTCCATCCCCGTTATGCGTGGGCTTTTGCGCGTAAGAAATTCCACTCGT
>NW_021680511.1:238766-245716 GCF_001412515.2 Diachasma alloeum
TGAGTAATTTATCTCAGGGTTTCCGAAAATTCGCTCTGCTGATTTCCGGATATTCAATTTTTGGTCCTTATAGATTTCCAGTCCATTCTCGCTGGCGTGTACACCGTGTTTCTCGAGGGGGAATTCCCCCCGACTCTCGACTCCCCCTCAGATACTCATCCACGTTTACACGTGGCTATTCTCGCTTCACGCGAGCCTTTTAGCGTTTAGATTTCCGCTCAGGGATTAATGAACCTGGAGCGGCTAATTGTTAAGGAAAAATTATTTTTTTGGTATTGTTGTCTTCGGTAGACTCTCCCGGACATTTTGTCTCAGGGTCCGTAATTTTTGACTCAGCCATTTTCGAGTTATAGCAAGTTGAGTTTTACGGAATTTCAGCCGTTTTGGCTGGTACGAAAAATCGATGATTGAATACGTTCTCCTCTCTCTCGCTCCCATTGTCGCTCGCATACCTTTCCCCCCAATTCTCGGAATTCTCGAGTATTTAGGGATTAGCGTGTATTTCTACTCTCCCCAAATGTTTATTTCGGGATATTTGAGGTATTTATCGGTGATATTAATTTCTTCGAATCTTTTTGTTAGATTAGACTAATTCCTATCAGAGTGCGGAATTAATATTATGATTATTATTATTATCAGTATTGTTAGCTATTAATTTTAGATTTTTTCCTTTTTTTTATATATATATATTTTTTTTTTTGAGAGTATTAAAATGTCTTTTTTTGAAAAATTGGTGATTGACTAATTTCCATAGTGAAATAAGTAAGGACAATACCGATTTCTTCTCTTTTTTTGTAGTTTTAACCACCCAATACCCGTCTCCACCTGAAATCCACCCCTCTCTCCACAACCTAGCACACTGAGCGAACCAGGGACCGCTACCTTTCCCCGAAAATATAGTTTCCTCCTTTTTTTTTGTACGTTTTAGTTTTTCGACTTAGTAGAGTTGATTTTGTGGATTCGTCCGGTTTGGTAATTCCGGTTAAAAATTACCTGGCACCCATGGATTTTTTTTTGCATTTTGAGTTTAACTAGATGAAGGGGAAGAAGGGCGAAGGTAATAGACATTTTTGACCCCCATACGAAAATGTCACGTTACAGTTCTGATGCTGAAATTTCTCCACACATCACATGCATGGTTGTAATCTTTATCGGATGTGTGCTCATCATTTAGTCGAGAATAAAACTCTTCTTTCCGTGGTATTTGTTGTACACTTAATTTCTCCCATGTACCCAAGTATTCATATGGGAAAACTCCTTTACGTACAACCAGTTCGAATTGTCGTTTTTGAGGGTAATGACTGGCTGTGATTTTTTTTTTCATCTTCTAAATATGAAGAAAGTTTATCGATACTGCTTGCCATAAAACGAAATGAGTCAATGAATCTCAAGTGGACTCTTGTCGATTTGACCGATTTCGTGAAGGAAACGTATTTCTCTTTAGTAACTGGGAGTAATGTCACTGCGCCTTGAAATTGTTTCGCAAGGGACTTAATGAAAAAGTGTGAGTCATAACCTGACAAATTGTGGAAAACCACAGGGATTACGCACGATTCTGTGTAATTCAGGTTACAACCGGGATGAGCTGCTCCGCGATATTTTCCCGTGAAGTGGCAATGGTCCCGATGTTTCACTGCTTTTTCGGTGAATGCCCTGCCACAAATATGACATGTTTTAGCTGCATTATAGCTCCATTTCTAAAGTCAAGTTCATGGGCTCATCTCTCTGTAATTCAACATCAACTTTTATAGCTAAAATACGTAGCTGCTCAATAAACCACTCTACACAGTCTTTTCCACGATAAGTAGAGAGTTCCGATTTTGAGTTATCATAGCTACATTTCACATAAAATGCAACACTGAATGGTACATGATTTTAGTATATTTTGGTATTTACATCATTGTCATCGGACACTTTTTCCAATAAACACTCAGTATCAGCGTATACAACAAATGGAACAGTCAGTTGATTTTTGAAATTTTGAAATTTTAAATATTTTTCACCACGATGAGGAAAAATCATTCGACACTTATTGATCGATATACAATCGACCCTATGATTAGTGTAGGCCTCTTTTTTGAAAAAGTGACACAAACACCTGTCACATATGAGTGTTTTATGTTCATCTTTTGAAATTTGTGCACCAACTAAACGAGACAAATTCGAGATCCATGTGTAGTGATGAATTCTTTCCTGTTCACCATCGAGGATGTCTTCTTTTTCAATCATGAGAAGGTGAATTGTTCTTTCTTCCTCTTGCAGTGTGGCTGGAAGATTTTTGCTGAAATAAAGGGGCACAATCCATTTTTTCTCTGATTCTTCGTCACTGTCGATTCCATATACATTAATCGACAATTCGTTCATTTTCTCGAACTTGGGAATGTCATTTAATGCCATGGGGTATTTGAAGTTACCAAATCTTTTCATGACAGTGCTGAAAGCTGGGTATGAGTTAGGTCGTTTCTTGTCTTGAACGTTACAGCGAGCGGTCATAACGGGCCATAAAAAGCAGTAGGCATCGTCTTTATTTTGAACGTTCACGACAGCTTGTTTCTTTTTAATCCATTCGGGTAGTTCAACGAAGCTGGATCCTCCGCGCAATGGATTATATTTATTTATGTTCACTTCTAAATTAATGACGTCAACTAATCTCCAGCCTGAGTCTCTTTCCTGGAACTCATCCGCTTTCACAAGAAGTTTTTCTCTTATGTGTTCATCAAACCACTGCCTAATATCAGTTGAATCAAGAATTATTTCATTCTTGGTACTGAAATATTTTTCTTCTTCAATGAGATGTTCATCTCTATTAATTTCATATTTACACGTTAACACTACATTCACTTTCAAACTTCCTTCTTGTTTCAATGCATTTTTCAAACGTACACAGAGCATTCGTCTAGCATCATCTAAAAATTTGGGTATGTCTGGATTTTTCACGTTAATAATCACTCCTGTTCTCATACGACCCTCAAAAACACTTTGTAAGTCCTCCCATCAGATTCTATCGGTTAAATTACCCCTTAAGTGTCCTTCTATCACTTCCAAGTTTCTGAATCTTGCGTAGAACGCTTTCAGTCGTCCTAACATGTGAGTTAAACGTCTTTTCTCACTATGACTCGCACTCCTCTTCAATAATGCATTAATTTCTTTCGAATGTCCTCTGATGTGATTAAGCCATTGTTGAATTTCCCTGGGTCTCCTATTCGATTTCACTATTTCATACGCATCCTGCAATAACCTCAATAATCTTTTACACGCGTTAGGATCCATGTTATTCATGATAAAGACACTAAAGAACTAGCGGAAAATCAAGGTGAAATTTGTTTATATAGATACATGTGTGGGTGTGCCTACGCTTGTACACTCGGTAAAATTTTACGTGATTGGTTGAAAAAGAATCATGTGACTCATGGAAAATTATTAACAAAATAGCAACATTTTTTGTTCGTGGGGAAAAAAAATAGCTGAAAAATGTCTTGGATAACATTTAATCTTTTCGGTGCGATAAGACATCAAAGGGTCCGAAAACTCTGCCCCAGTTTGTCAAACATCATGTTCTTAGGATTGTGAGTACAACATGCGTTCCCAGGTAACCCGAAAAAGTCTATGTAAACAAAAGATTGCGTTCGGACATCTTCCAATGCATTTCCATTCTTATCAGTTTGCAGCAGATGGCGATTTTTCGGAAACTCTGCTCCAGTTTGTCAAACATCATGTTCTTAGGGTTGTGAGTACAACATGCATTCCCAGGTAAACCGAAAAAATCTATGTAAACAAAAGATTGCGTTCGGACATCTTCCAATGCATTTACATTCTTATCAGTTTGCAGCAGATGGAGATTTTTCGGAAACTCCTCCTACTACAACGTGTAAAATTTGTCGAGGACTATGCCAAATTGGTGGGGGTACCTAAGTTTTTGGATGACTGATCCTCTGCCTTTGCAGATATACATACTCCCTCCCCTTCTGAACTCTTCCTTTTAAAATAAATATTTACATATTGATATCGTTATCAACAACAATTCCACACGGCGGGGGGGGGGCGGCAGATGACAAAGCACGGGAAATCTCAAGTTCAGACATGTCAGGAAAATGTTTTTAAAAATAAATATTTACATATTGATATCGCTATCAACACCAATTTCATACGAAGAGGGGCGGCAAACGAGAAAGTACCGGAAAACTCAAGTTCAGACATGTCAAGTGGAGCCAGGTGTCAATGTTTGAAGAAGAAGAGGAGCCCCTTCTATGATTTCTACAGCTGCGAAATAATTAACCCCTTCACTCATCCCCTCGCGGGGTGAATTGACTAGGTCACCGAGGTCCTTTGTAACGCAAAACCGCGAATTAAATTGATTAACCAGCGAATTAAATAACCCTTTCATCCCTTCGAGGAAAAAAATCGGGAATTAATTAAACCGCGAATTAAACTGCGACCCCGCGAATCAAACCGCGAATTAAACCGCGACCCCGCGAATCAAGCCGCGAATTGAACCGCAAATTAATTAACCCTTTCATCACTTCGAGGGAAAAATCGCGAATTAATTAATCAAACCGCGAATTGAATTGCGAATTAATTAACCCTTTCATTACTTCGAGGAAAGAAATTGCGAATTAATTAATTAAACCCCGAATCAAACCGCGAATTAATTAACCCTTTCATCACTTTGAGGGAAGAAATTGCGAATTAATTAAGCAAACCGCGAATCAAACCGCGAATTAAACCGCGAGCCCGTGAATTAATTAACCCTTTCATCACTTCGAGGAAAAAATCGCGAATTAATTAATCAAACCGCGAATCAAACCGTGACCCCGCGAATTAATCAACCACCCACCCACTTTCATCTGACCCCCCTACTGGGCCCCAACGACCAGGTCGACACCAAAAACGTTGCCCCAGAACCCGCATTATTACACTACTGACGGAAAAACGATATTAAGTTGAAATATGGTATATATATCTCTCTCATAATACCAAAGGTCCGTACTTTAAATGGACGCCATCGGCGCAGTGGTGTGAGACAGATTAATTTTGTGTATATATCCATTTCAGTAAAAAGTAAAATTTTTTTTTCCGTACTGCTTCCCACGATTTCTCGTCTGAGAATTGGTATAGCATACTTTCCGAACTTGAAAAATTGAAAATCGTTACGGAGAAATATTTTCCGGGCTGCCGTTATGTGTTTTTTTTACTCGCGCGGTTGGTGTGCCTTGCCTTTGGCTCGGCTCAATAACTCCGCGCGTACTACATTTTAGGCGATACAGATGAAATCACAAGAAACTATTGAATCAGAATAGAACAACAGACTTTTATTGACAAGGGAAGTGAGAAAATGAAAGGATTCTCTACGTGGAAATTGACAATAAAAGATTGTTGATTCAATATTGGATTTCGTTGGTGAATGTCGTTGAATGGTGATGAATGAAATGGTCGTTTATATTTCCATATACTTCCCTTCGGAAGCTTACTACCAGTGAAATTAGTAGAAATAAAAGGAGAAAAGTATAATAAGAAAAAAAGTAATGGTCATTTGCCTTCTGTCGGATAGGAGTTTTACCCCTGCTTGTTTTTTTCCTTCCGATATTTCAATTTCAGATTCAAGTAACGAACTCATAATTTCTTCGCCACCCCGAGCAAGAAATTTCCCACCTGTATAGATGGTGGATTATTTTTTGATAAAATAAATTCAAATAGCGTTCAACTTTTTTTTAATCGTTGTACTCCTCACCCGAGGGATCGCACTTACGGAATTAATTAAAAATCGACATGAGAGTGCCATCTTTAAAACACCAACGGCACTTGTAAGTATTATCATAGTCAGTAAAAACAAGCCCTGTCTCAATCATGAAGTAGAGAGAGCATGTGTTCAACTGCCGAAATCTAGGTATTCTGTGTTTTACTGCTTTGTGTGCAATTGCCTGTGTCCTACTGCATCCATACCCAACTAATCCATTCGATATTCAGCCCTGTTTCATTTATCCACTTTTTCCATTTTCTTCGCCGCTACAAACAACTACAAACGAATTCCTCCAAGTATCTGATTTTTTATGTCCTTGGTACAAACTGATTACTCGATATTATTTCATAAAATCAATTCCGTGCTTGTTTTTAATTGGAATGGAAATATTCAAATACTACAATCAACTACAAACGATTCTACATCGGAATCCGATGTCATTTTGACGATGGCTATCAATCAATTCCTACTTGGCGTTCAAAAATCGATTGAATGCTTATTTGAATTCGGATTGACAAAACCTAAATTCTACAATCAACTACAAACGATCACAGATAAGAATCTAATGTTATTGAACCTGTTGAATTGAATGAATGAATAAATATCGCTTGAATTCGGATTGAAAAAACTTAAATTCTACAATCAGCTACAAACGATCCGCAAAAATCGATTGAATGCTTATTTGAATTCGGATTGACAAAACCTAAATTCTACAATCAACTACAAACGATCACAGATAAGAATCTAATGTTATTGAACCTGTTGAATTGAATGAATGAATAAATATCGCTTGAATTCGGATTGAAAAAACTTAAATTCTACAATCAGCTACAAACGATCCGCAAAAATCGATTGAATGCTTATTTGAATTCGGATTGACAAAACCTAAATTCTACAATCAACTACAAACGATCACAGATAAGAATCTAATGTTATTGAACCTGTTGAATTGAATGAATGAATAAATATCGCTTGAATTCGGATTGAAAAAACNGATGCTACAACATTGAGGGAGCATCGGATTATGTTGGCTCCTGCGCCGCTCAACGCGGATCACATCCACCGACCGCGAGGCCGAAGTCCTAGTTTTCTGGGACTAAGGAATGTGGGATTAGAACCATTTTAAAATGCTAGAATCAAATTGTCGAATCCCCTGGATTCTTCGCTCTCTATCACGTGATCGGGTGGGGGTAGAAAAGATTTTGAGGTTCCT
>NW_021680511.1:246003-247559 GCF_001412515.2 Diachasma alloeum
GGATAAGGAATTTTTTATGGAAAAAATAAGATTGACCTTGCCATGTGTTTATTCAATTAAACAATTAATTCCAAGGTATAATCGGAGCACTGAGACTGTTTCGGGTGTGCCAGGTTCTTCCCAGGTAGAAGAAATCCGGATAGTCCCAGCAGTAGGAATGACAGCGAGCACATCATCTTCCAGAAATTGGGGTGCTTGACTTTATTTTTGAACTCCAGATTGACGTATCCGGGTCGATAGGGAAATCTGTCACACTAGAAATGTCAAAAAACAGGCAAAAATTAGAAGAAATAGAGACTGAGACGGTCGGAAAAGAACAGGTTGTTAGGAGAGTAGAGGAGGTATTCGGACTTACCAGATATTTAAACATGAATGCATCCACCGAGTGCTTTAAATATGGGTGTTTCTTGACGGAGCATTTTGGTCGAGGAACGAGCGGTCCGAGTCGATCCCACACACTTCTCCTGGCAGGTCTACTTGATTGGTCCGGAGAGCAGTCCAGAGGGTGGTGCTCAAAGGTGCAACAAACACGGCAGCGGGGCACTGGTTTTCCAGTTGAACCCTTGGACTGGTTAGTCTTCAACGGAGATCCCGAAGAAGGCGCAGGACGGGTTGCAGGACGGATGCTGATACGCAGTGGGCAAGAACGGGAGAGATGTCCGGGCTCACCACAAGTAAAACATCTTTTGACAACTGCAGAGACGGATACTGTTGGTCGAGGTCGAAATCGACGAGATCTCGAACAGATTCCGCAGTTGGTAGATGTTCCACACTCAGCGAAGGGACACTTTCGTGAAACATGTCCAGCAATTCCGCACTTAAAGCACTTGACACTATTCATCTTGATGCTATGGGGTATTATAACCATTCCACTTGGAATTTATAAGAGGACTGTGACTTGTTGGGGACGACAGGCACTTTTATGTCTAGGGGTGCAACGTCGACAAACATGGCTGCCGTCAAGGCAACGTCACCTAAAGTCGACGTCCAACTCAAGTTCAAGAACCTGTGATTTCGCAAAAACACGGAAGTCGATAAATTTTGCAACGGCCTTAATAATGCTCATGCTGGGAAGCATGGCACCTCAAATAAGGGGGGAGGGGCATGTGGTTGAGAAATTTATTGACACTCCTGGAATTCATTTTGAGCCTATCGGAAGATTGTATCTGAGTAATCAAGTATGGAGTATCGCTGCATCTACAGATGTGGGGCCTTGGATGCTGAGAGCTGATCAGGTCCATAAACATCTTGAACTCGCTAAGGAGCAATGCAGTCGAGGAGCATACGAAAGCGGGAAAAATTTCCAGCTGATAATTACTCAGTGGGCTGAGGACTTTGCGGAGACTAAAGATGTTATCTCCGGGATGCTGGGGATCAACGATTCTAGAAAACGCCGAGGTCTTATAGACGGTTTAGGGACTGTCGCAAAATCATTGTTCGGTATAATGGATGCTGAGGATGCACTTATCATCAACCAGAGACTTTCACGATTAGAAAGTGGGGTTGAAGGGACTTTTGAGAGTTCTAAGAAACAAATGGAGATCGTAAATTCAACT
>NW_021680511.1:247832-256518 GCF_001412515.2 Diachasma alloeum
TAAGGAGCAATGCAGTCGAGGAGCATACGAAAGCGGGAAAAATTTCCAGCTGATAATTATTCAGTGGGCTGAGGACTTTGCGGAGACTAAAGATGTTATCTCCGGGATGCTGGGGATCAACGATTCTAGAAAACGCCGAGGTCTTATAGACGGTCTAGGGACTGTCGCAAAATCATTGTTCGGTACAATGGATGCTGAGGATGCACTTATCATCAACCAGAGACATTCACGATTAGAAAGTGGGGTTGAAGGGACTTTTGAGAGTTCTAAGAAACAAATGGAGATCGTAAATTCAACTATCTATCAGTTGGGACATACGGAGGAGATGATTCAGAAGAATGAAGAAATCCTCATGAAGTCCTTAAAGGAGAAAGATTACGAGGTATTAACGATCACAGATAAGGTTGATCTGGACGAGCATCTCATGATACTGGAAGCTATCTACACCGGAGTAATGAGGGATGCTGCGAAGATCAAGAAGCTACTGACTGACGCCAAAGGGAAGCTAATGGATTCAGGGGTATTCACAGAGAGGAGTATAGTTGCCCTTCTTAAAACAGCTAAGTTACCGAAGGATTTAAGTTTCCCCTTTGAGCTCGAAGTAGGCGGGATGTATCAAATGCAGGAGGTATCCACCGTCCACGTTCATGTATTTGGATTTAAANTACACCGGAGTAATGAGGGATGCTGCGAAGATCAAGAAGCTACTGACTGACGCCAAAGGGAAGCTAATGGATTCAGGGGTATTCACAGAGAGGAGTTTAGTTGCCCTTCTTAAAACAGCGAAGTTACCGAAGGGTTTAAGTTTCCCCTTTGAGCTCGAAGTAGGCGGGATGTATCAAATGCAGGAGGTATCCACCGTCCACGTTCATGTATTTGGATTTAAAATTGTTACCTTGGTAGAGATACCACTCGTCAATTTTCAAGCGTTCGACGTTACGCTGACGCATGGAATTACTGTGCGAACAACGAACGGGTATCACTCATACTTGGAGGCGAAGAACGAACTTCTGGTTATCCACGGGGCAACGCAGCAATTCGTGCCAATGACCGAGGGACAATTAAATCGCTGTAAGCAGATTCGAGGGCAATACTTATGCACTGAGTCTTTGCCCATACAAAAAATAAAAGATACAAGCCCATGTGAAGTGCAAATGTACATGAATCCTAAGAAGATGCCAACTACATGTGTTGTGAAGCATCTACAGCTTCAAGGGCTCATTCTAATTAAAATGAGAAAAGATAACGCATGGTTCTATGTAGCCCCAGAACCCGAGGGAGTAGAGGTCACCTGCGGCGACGAGCAAGTAAGGGATACTCTGGAGGACTCAGGGACTTTGAGGGTCAAGGACTTTTGCGAGATAGTCGCTTCCGACTTCACCATAAGAGGGCGGAAGTCACATGAGGTAACATACAACGCTCATGTTCACCCAAAATTGAACTTGAAGTTAGATGACGTCACCACCACTCAACTCGAGCAACGAAGATTCAATCTGAGTGACATCCAGCTGAACAATGTCGTTGGAAACGTGAAAGAGCTGGAAGGGCTCCACGTGCAACTGGCAGCTGAGAAAGAAGATCTGAACCAGATAGAAAAGAAGTTCGATTATCGAGAATTTCTTACACACCCATCATCGATATTCACCGGGGTAATGGTGATTCTAGCATTCATCTCGGGGCTAACCCTTTACTGCTGGTGTCGAAAACCTTGGCCAGCACCCAAAAGAGAAACGCCTAGCTTCGAAGTAGCATAAGAATTTATGTATTGTATTTAATTTGTAATATTGATTATTAATGTAAAAACCTTATTAATTAAGGTTTATATCGGTGAGTTAGGGTTAATAGAGAAAATTCCTGAGGGGAGTAATTTTCTTCCCTGGCGGGGAGAGATGTTATGCCCCAAATAACATCTCAAAATTCAACTGCTTATTCGAATAACATGAAGTGACGAAAGTGGCACAAGTTATTCGAAACAAAGTGGAATGAAGAAATATAAAATAACGTTAAAAACTCGTGAATAAAACTTCACGAGTTAACGTCGAATACAGATAACTGGGGTGCAGCGTCAGCACTTTGCGCCCCGACGACTGGCCTTCGCGTACACCGGGAAGACGTCACCCGATGCCTTGCAGGTGTGCGACGAAGAACAATGACCTGATGCAATCGTATTACATGAGGTGATAAAAACCCGTGTAATCGTTGTCTCGGGGCCATTTACTTGTCAATTTTTGGATTACCTTCTTTATACTTTATACTCGCTTGATACATTCAGTATCAAACCGAGTTTTATTTATTCAATAACTTTTAAATTAATGATTAAAAAACCAATTCCCAATAAAGTAATTATTTCTATTATCTACCCGCGTGTAATTCATCCCTAATTGAACCCAACCGCTCGGGTCCATTACAGGTCGCTCTGCGCCATTTAAGTTTTTTTTCGCTCTTCGAGCTTATTTGATCGACGGAAGTAAAGTGGTGTTGTGCCCGTTGGTTCCGGCTTTATCTTCCGACGTCGCCGTACTGAGGGTCCAGACGAGTCTGCCTGGTGTTCTCGCGAAATCACGGTGGGCGTCTATTTTCTTTGTGAGTGCACGCGTCTTTCCAGTAGGGAATCCACTCCGGCGCCCATTTTGGGGCCGTTTGAGAATGTGCTAGAGTCTGCTTGTGACGCGGCACTCTGTAGCCTCCAGCTACCTCTTGATTGATGTCATTATTAGTTTCGCTACTTAATTGTTGTTACCAATCTTCTTTTGTGGGGAAAACTAATCCCAGCTCATTTAATACGTCGACCTTCACCATTAACTTTTATGTCGTGGCTCTCTCGTCGCCGTCGCTTGCGGGTGATCCTCGCGTCTTAGCGTCTCCCACGCATTCTTAAGATTATTATTATTTCTCTTCGTTAATTAGCATCGCTAGGTCAGTTACATTTTTTTTTTGTTGTATAGCATCTTTGCTCGTGGGAGTCCTCTCCTGCACGTGTACAGAATTCTACCGAAACTCTCGTATGTACGAGGGAAAGATCACATTTGATTTACGATTTGGAAATATAATTTTTTGTGTTTTATTAACAATTGCATTGTTGAGTACGCTCATTGTAGCCTGTTCCCACATGCCTCCGCGGTTATCTGAGCTAGTCGTGGAACGCGGCTCAACGGTGTAACCTTTGGGACTGGCGCCCTTTTTGGCATTTTGTCTCCTCTCGTTATTCCCGTCGTTCTAATTCCGGGTTGAGAGAGTCCAAAAGGTTCGCTGAAAGTTCGTGGAGAACCACGCGTCTGAATCCCGCAGACGCGCTTGAAAAAAATACCTCACAATGCATGAGACCGACGTCCAAATCTCACTACCTCACAGAGCATTTTTTTTTTTCGTGGGACGCATGTACAGTCCTGCGAGAATCTCTGTTCCGCTTCGCGTCCGAGTCAAGGCTTCAGCGCACGCCACGTCCCTCGGTCGCAACCAGATATTACTACCGAGACTGTACAAAAATAAATGGGATTCCCTCGTCCTGTTATTTTTCGTTTTTTTTCAAACGTTAGAGGATCGCCGTGACGTGAACAAACTCGTCGTGTATTTCTAAAATTGACCATTTTAGGCGTTTTACAGATAATAACGACTGATTACTCTTATCAAAAGTGCTCAACTGCCTATGACTACTCGCACTTATTATTGGTAAGTAAATAATAATGTGTATATTGTGTCTTATTCAATAGAGGAAAGTTTATTAGTGTAGTATTGGAAGCGAGTACAAACATAACCTCTATGTCAATAGTCT
This sequence comes from Diachasma alloeum, assembly GCF_001412515.2. Lineage (NCBI taxonomy): Eukaryota > Metazoa > Arthropoda > Insecta > Hymenoptera > Braconidae > Diachasma > Diachasma alloeum. The sequence continues at coordinate 251,605 of NW_021680511.1, forward strand.
CTGTGTCACATAATAGTTAATTCAACCTCTTTTTGATTTGACAGAAAGCAATTCATTTGATGGCACATCCAGCTGGAAATATGGATGAAGAAAGTGGGAATTTGTTTTGGGCTCTATTGGAAGCAGGGAAAAGAATGTCATTACCAGTACACGTCAAAAATATTCTGAAGTTGAATGGTTTGGACAATCCATTCTCCTTTCAAGGAATAATTGAAGACACTTTTGATGAACCAGAAAAATTCGCAATAGATGCAATGAAAGATGTGTTGGACGAAGGTGTTGATCTAAAATTATATTATGGGCTTTTTCACAAGACACCAGAAAAATTTAAATTTCTCCTGGGCGATCGTCTTTTAGTACTCAGTTTTGTCAAGTTTGCCAACGAACAAGATGAAAATTTCTGGAATACAAAACCTATTTCTTCAAGAGCATTCAATAGCAGTTCCAGCCCCATGAAACCACCTCCACTTCGTTCCAAAATACTTCAGTCAAACTTGAATGATGAAAACCTGAAATCTGAGTGGGAAAGACTCACACAACTATTAAAAACATCATTGAAAAAGATCAATGAGAAGGAGGATGTTCCAGGTGATGGAGATGATGATTTTGACAGTTTGGAGGAGATACCAGCTGAAGGAGTTGGGGTATCAGTGACCGCCAAACAGTTCAACATACGCCTCGAAGTGAAGGAGATTTATGGCGAACATGACTTTCCTATTGCCTCTACCTACACTGCCAATGCAGATTGTTATATCTATAAGAAGTCCCTAACATTCACAAAAATTGTAACATAAACGGATGGTACCACTACTGTCAAGGGTCGATGGGTTGTATCGAATTATCCTCGTCATGTTCGAGGGCATTTAAAACTGGGGAAAAAATAGAAGCCTGGCAGAAAGAGGAAAAATCTTTCGGTTTTGGACATTCTCAATTCTTCAGCGAAAGTTCCTAAGCACCAGGAGAGACCATTAACTATGCCAGTATCGTCGGCAGTACAATCGTCTGATGGTCTTGCCTCCACTTCCGGCAACCCACCCTTGGGGGTCCCACCTGTCGATCAGATATATCCAAAGACTCCAGGATCTCAAGATGCTCAAAAGACTTCAGAATTGATTCAATAAAATGTGTTGCAGCCACTTTTCTTAGGTATTTTTAGAATTATGGAATTGTTATTCGCAAGTGAGAATTCAATCTGTAGTAAAGTGATGAAACGTCACATTTCAATTTTTCTCATCCCTTTGAAAATTGAATTATCTTGATAACGAGTAATTTTAAGAGTAAATGTTAAAAAACATTTTTTGTCGGAAAGTTCTTCAGCTGCAAAATAGTTCTTGTTGCATTTGCTCTCAAAACGTCGCATACCCGAGATACATGGCTAATTGAAGAAAAGGATTTGATAAAATAATTTTTTACCAGCCAATTTTCCATGTCTCGTTCAATGTTAAATTATTTCGACAATGGGTGTCTGTAGGAGTAAATATCAAAATTATTTCTCCTCTGGAATGCTTCAAGCTAAAAAAATGTTCTTGGGGTCTTTTTCCCGCGAACCACTTATTTCTGAGATAAACAGCTGATTAACCAAAATAAGTTGATTAAATAGATTCTCACCAGCCGATTTCACATTTCTTGTTTAAATTCCAACTATCTTGATAATCAGTACCTTGAGAAGAAAATGTCAAAAAACATTTTTCACGTGTAATTACTTCAGCTACAGAACAGGCCTCAGCATTTGCTCCTAAAAGGATTTGCTTCTGAAATAAATACCCAATGAGGAGAAATTGAGGATTTGAGTTATTACCGTTCAATAGTGCGTCAGTAGCATATTAATATTGGATTATCTTAATAATAATTGGTTTTTAGAGTCGATGTCAGAGACAATTTTTATTGAAAATTCCATAATCTGAGGAACGGGTCTTTTCGTTTTTTTTCCAGAAATCACCCGTTTTTCAAGTAAATTTTTAGATTTTTACCCATAATGGTTCACCACTTCGCTACTAAAATATGATGATAAGAATGATTATCGTTTATGATGAACAATAAAGGCAAATTAAAAACTAGCTATTGAATAATGATCATCATCATTATTATTTGAACGGTCATTCGCAATACTTAATTGATGGAAGAATCCACTGAACTATATTCTACGTTGTTCTCTTTCAGGAGATTCTGAACAGGAAGTTCATCCCAGGGAAGGAGAAGAACAAGAGAAAAATTCCGTACAAGAAATAAATTCACAGCCCACATCAGAGTTATCGAATCTTATTACCGATTCCCTTCGTGTCGTTCATGACGAAAATGCGGGAGAATATTGAAGCAAAATGATGCCCGAACGAATCATTTGGTAGAAATTAAGGGAAAAGTTCGACAAAGAAATAATTCAAGGCAGTTGAGGAACGTGCGGAAGCTGCACTCTAGTGTTGACGCAACTCAATCGCGTATAACGCAATATTTCCCATTGTTAGATAAAGTTCAGCAGCTAATAAGAGAGAATGAAAGATTGAGTGCAGTTGTAGAAGCATTCCTCAAGACAAGAAATTTATTACAAGATAATTCGACACAAGACAAAGTTGATGAACAAAAAACTTATTTTTTACAAAAAAATATATGAAAGTGCAGAGAGGAACAGTGCGGGTCAAAAGGGTAATAGGTATGATAATGCATTGAATTTGTATTGTTGCTATTTATTTACTATTGGTGGGAGGATGATGTACGAGACTATGGCAGCAAATCTCCCAATTCCAACCGTAGATTCCGTCTGCAAATTGACGAATAACAATGTTTGTGAGATCAGATAGAGAGTGTGTAGGTTCAAAGAATTGAAAACTTTTTTAGTGGTGAGAGGTTTACCTCTTGTTGTCTGGTTAAGCGAGGATGCCACGCGAATCACAGAACGTGTCTAATATGATAGTGCTACGAACGAATTAGTCGGTTTTGTTTTACCATTATTCCAGAATGGTTTACCCAAATCCGGTGAATCCGTAGTGAGATCTGCCGCCGAGATCGAGAAGCATTTCCTCATGGGGAACACTGCTAGTTTGGCATATGTAATCATGGCTCAACCATTACAACATAATGCTCCAGCGTTTTGTTTATGTTTGTTCGGGACTGATAACAAATTCCATTCTGGACATATTCGAGAAAGGTGGAAAGTCATTGTGAATGGCTTGAAGGATGAAGGAATTTCGGTATTTGGGGTGGGTTCAGATGGAGATGCACGGCTGCTACGAACAATGCGTATAGAGAGTGAATTGAACGCGAATAAATCAACGTATCGTGATTCATCAGGAAAATTAAAAACTCTCCCGTACTTTCATGCTTCATTTCACCCCATGAGTGAATGAGTGTTTATATATACAGGATATTATCCACGTTGGTGCTAAAATGAGAGTACGATTCTTGAAATACTCCTCATTATTTCCAATGGGAGATCACTTAATCTCTTCTACTCATTTACGAATGTTGATCAACGATCATCTCAAAGATAAACACTTGTTAACTGAAAAAGACTTATCTTTGAAAGATAAGATGAATTACACGTCAGTGCACAAAATATGTGATCCCCGAGTAATTGACATGCTGCAGAAGAAAGTTCCTGGTAGTGATGGGACTATTCATATCGTAAATGTTGGAAGTTTGGCAACTGGAGCACGTTTCCAGAAGGAACGTATGATGTTGCTGGAGCTTGCTGCAGCAATGAGAAATGGTCAATATTTTGACCTAAAGATTACTTTTCCTGAGGTAAATAAAAATCATTCAACTAGACAGACGGATGGAACTCTCGAACGTGATTTAAAAAATCTTTCACTTTCAGAGTTCGATCTAGATGAGTCGCCGTCATCTAGTCAAGAGAAGGCATCGTCGAATCTGGATGATATTATAACGCCACGTCCAATTAGGATCCGTGGTCATCCTTCGGGTACATCGGGAAATACTTTGAAATTAAAATCGCGACGAAAAAAGAATAATAAATTTTCAGAGCTTACAAGGGAACAGAACCAACGGCAAGTTTTGATGTGGATGTTGTTAGCTGATTGCCCGATGGATGACATCTTATGCGGAGATTATCAAATTGGAATTGATAATATATGTGACACTACCGGATTATCGTTGAGGGATTCATTTGGTAGTGATCAAATCTCTACAGATTTAATCAACAGCATGAAAAACTATTTCAATAACGTGGCATTTCTAGTATTAAAAGCGATAATAGCAAAAAGGAAATCACAGTCATTGCGCTGTGAAATATGCAAAATAAGATTGGAACGAGACTTCATCGAATGTCAGAGATGTTTACTTTTTTATGATTTTAAATGTACGTATATGAAACGACACCCCAAGAAAAATGAATTTATTTGCCTAAACTGTAAGCGTGAAAGGAGATGATTATATAGATTTTTTGTATAGATTGAATAAAAATTTGCCATTTTATGTATTTTTTGATGTACCGTAATCTTTTGTTTACAGNACCTGTAGACTGCTAGTAGAGAGTGAGTTGACTCTCTATTTGTTCCTGGAGTAGAGAGAAAGTTGAGAGTTCGTGGAGAGTTGGACTGACAGGGCCAATTCTCTACTCATGAGTACTTTTAGAGGGAGGAGGGAGGACTATTCTGGGCTTCGTGGATTTAGACCCTTGAGTAATCTGACCCTCTAATCTTTAGAACCTTAGACCTCATGCCTCTTTGAACGCCCAGACCCGACATTTTTTGTGAACGCTGAATGTTATGACCCTAAAACCTTCCAACCCCTACAGATTATGATTCATATATTGTGACCCTTATATTTTCAGACCCTTATTAATTCTGACCCTTAGATTTTGACCCTAAAAATTTCTGACCTTTAAAAAAGTCTGACTGTCAAATATTTGAACAATATTATTTTTGACCCTTAAAATGAGGCCAACTCTCTACTATCTAC
>NW_021680511.1:256649-261630 GCF_001412515.2 Diachasma alloeum
AAAAATAATATGGTTCAAATATTTGACAGTCAGACTTTTTTAAGGGTCAGAACTTTTAGGGTAAAAATCCAAAATCTTAGGGTCAGAAGCATTAAGGGTCACAGCATATTGAGTCCGCAATCCCAACTATCCACTCTCCACAAATTGTAGAGAGTGGAGTGTAGCCCCCACCAAGCATCCGATCCCATCTCTCTACTCTCTAGAAAAAGTAGATAGTAGCCAGTTGGCTTCATTTTAAGGGTCAAAAATAATATGGTTCAAATATTTGCACAGTCAGACTTTTTTAAGGGTCAGAAATTTTTAGGGTCAAAATCCAAAATCTTAGGGTCAGAAGCATTAAGGGTCACAACATATTGAGTCCACAATCCCAACTATCCACTCTCCACAAATTGTAGAGAGTGGAGAGTAGCCCCCACCAAGCATCCGATCCCAACTCTCTACTCTCTAGAAAAAGTAGATAGTAGAGAGTTGGCCTCATTTTCAGGGTCAAAAATAATATTGTTCAAATATTTGACAGTCAGACTTTTTAAGGGTCAGAAATTTTTAGGTTCAAAATCCAAAATCCTAGGGTCAGAAGCATTAAGGGTCACACCATATTGAGTCCGCAATCCCAACTATCCTCTCTCTACAATTTGTGGAGAGTAGCCCCCACCAAGCATCCAATCCCAACTCTCTACTCTCTACAAAAGTAGATAGTAGAGAGTTGGTCTCATCTTAAGGGTCAAAAATAATATGGATCAAATATTTGACAGTCAGACTTTTTTAAGGGTCAGAAATGTTTAGGGTCAAAATCCAAAATCTTAGGGTCAGAAGCATTAAGGGTCACAACATATTGAGTCCGCAATCCCAACCATCCACTCTCCACAAATTGTAGAGAGTGGAGAGTAGCTCCCACCAAGCATCCGATCCCAACTCTCTACTCTCTAGAAAAAGTAGATAGTAGACAGTTGGCCTCATTTTAAGGGTCAAAAATAATATGGTTCAAATATTTGACAGTCAGACTTTTTTAAGGGTCGGAAATTTTTAGGGTCAAAATCCAAGGGTCAGAATCAATAAGGGTCTGAAAATATAAGGGTCACAATATATGGAGAACCCAATAACAATGATATTTATCCAACCCCATCAACAGCCACTAGAGGGAATTTATCGACTAAAAAACAAGTAAATAGGTAAAAAAATGATGAAAAAAATAACAAGAACACAGAATTTAATATATATATTGAAACATTTGGATAATTTTGTTGCTACAATTCTGTGAAATTGAGTAATGGCAGTGAAAGATTACATGAAAAGAAATTTCCAGTGAAATTTTTCTTTAAATTCTAGTAATCGTGTAGCATACTGCCATTAAGAGAATTGTTAACTAAATTTGATTAAAAATGTAACAATTCTAGTAAAAATTATAATATTTTTTGTGATATTGCCTACATATTGCAAACATATTACGATACTTTCTGTGTAATTTTACACAAAATATTGTACATTTTATGAATATATATATACTTTAAATAATCAAATATGATGAGTAAAACGACAAATGACAAACGAATTGAGCATTTGATGAAGAATAATTTAACCATGACTCGCTTATTTCTAACCAATAAAAAAATGTAAAATATAAAATATTAGGCTGAAGGCCCTTAGCCCTGATGGCCAGCCGCAAGCTCCTTGCGCCCAATTACGTTAAAAACAAAATATATAATAAATGAAATATTGAATGATGAAATTTATAAGAAAATTTATAAGAGGTAAGAGGTAAGAGATAAGGAAATTTAAGTTACAGAAGAAAAGGGAGAAGAGGAATACGCAGGCGTCGATCGTTGAGAATAATTCTGAGAACCACATATTACTAATTCGTAAAAATAACGACGAAGGGGAATATAATATGGAGAATAAAAACACGGAAATTTAAGAATTTCGCTCAAAAAAAATGAGAAAACGTGGAATTGAAAATTATATCTAAATGACTGAATGTATAAATTGAACTGATCAAATATGCGGATATCAATTAAAAATTCATGTTGAATATCTGTTTGAAGTGTATTTATATACATACAAACTTTTTGTTTTAGAAAGAAACTAAATTTTTCTATTTACATGATTAAGGCCCGGTTGCACTACCCCCTGTTAAAGTTACCAGCCAGTAAACCTCTGGTAAATCTTTGAACAATTTTATTCGGATGTTACTGGAGGTTTATCGAGAGTCTACTTAACAGAGATTTATCCACGTATGTTAACCTAGCAGGCAAAAGTAGCAGAATCGAATTTTCAATATTGGATAATTTGCAGCTTATTATGAGCAAATTTTATATGTCTTCAAAAATTTTTTTGCTAGTACCGTTTTTGAAAAAAACGTGTCTCTGCTAGCTTTTTTGTAAGTTAGCAGAAAAAATATTTAACAAATCAATAGAATTTGATTTTCGATATCGGATAATTTAAAGCTAATTAACAGCTAATTTTCTACGTTTTCAAAAAATTTTCAGCTAACCCAGTTTTTGGAAAAACGGCGTCAACGCTAGCTTACCGCAAGTTAGCAGAAAAAATATTTAACAAATCAATAGAATTTGATTTTCGATATCGGATAATTTAAAGCTAATTAACAGCTAATTTTCTACGTTTTCAAAAAATTTTCAGCTAACCCAGTTTTTGGAAAAACGGCGTCAACGCTAGCTTACCGCAAGTTAGCAGAAAAAATGGTTACAAAATGAACAAACTTTCGTTGTCAATATGGGATAATTTAGAGCTCATTAGCAGCTATTTTTTTACGTTTCAAAAAATTGAAAAAAAAAATTTTTTTCAAAACAAAATTTTTTCTGAATTTTTGTTTTTTTTTGATAAAACGCNTAAATCTGGTAAATTCGTGGAAATCTGGTATCTGGGAAATCTAGGTAGAAATTTGGTAAGTCTGGAAAAATCTAGTAATAAATTGTAAAAGCTGGTAAAACGGGACAACTGGGACAAATTTGAAATTTGGAGATAATTTACTGGACGAACGGCGTTTTGAATTAACTTCCTTCATATAAACCCTGGCAACTGAAGCACCGGAGCACAAAGGGAAAATTTAAACAATTTCTTGAGCCAAAAGGTTCGTCACANAAAAATCATTACCAGATAATTTGTTATAATTCCAAAAGTTTTCATCTTTATGCCGTTTGGAAAACAATAGCGTTGCGGCTTATTATGAACTAATTTTATCTGCATTTAAAAATTTTTCTGCTAATCGNCTCCTTTCTCAAAATTGACTACGAAAACAAAAAATTTCGAATTATAAATAATGATCTGTTAATAATTTTTCAATTATCCAATCTCAAAAATGATTTTTTTGCTACTTTTATAAATGAGATTTAGTTCATTTCTACATTTTGGTCAAAAGTATGTAAATGCGTCGTTTTGTGAAAAAAAAAATTTGTTGAAAAAAAAAAATTATTTTTTGAAACGTGAAAAAATAGCTGCTAATGAGCTCTAAATTATCCCACGTAGAAAATCAAATTTTGTTAATTTTTGAACGATTTTTTCTGCTAACTTGCGGTAAGGTAGCATCAACGCCGTTTTTCCAAAAACTGGGTTAAGTGGAAATTTTTTTGGATACGTAGAAAATTAGCTCTTAATTAGTTTTAAATGATCCGATATCGGAAATTCAACTCTATTGATTTTTTAAATGATTATTCTGCTAACTTACAAAAAAGCTAGAATACGCATCATGCTAGTATAAATACGCTTTTTTTTAAATGGCATTAGCAGAAAATTTTTAAATGCATATAAAATTAGCTCATAATAAGCCGCAACGCTATTGAATTATAACAAATTATCTGGTAATGATTTTTCAATTATCCAATGTCAAAACTGATTTTTTTGCAACTTTTATAAACGAGATTTCGTTCATTTCTACATTTTGGTAAAAAGTATAGAAAAGGGTCGTTTTGTGAAAAAAAACAAAAATGTTTTGAAAAAAAAAATTATTTTTTGAAACGTGAAAAAATAGTTGCTAATGAGCTCTAAATTATCCCATGTCGAAAACCAAATTTTGTTAATTTTTTAACCATTTTTTCTGCTAACTTGCAGTAAGCTAGCATTGACGCCGTTTTTTCAAAAACTGGGATAGCTGGAAATTTTTTGAAAACGTAGAAAATTAGCTGTTAATTAGATTTAAATTATCCGATATCGAAAATCAAATTCTATTGATTTTTTAAATAATTTTTCTGCTGACTTACAAAAAAGCTAGCAGAGACACGTTTTTTTCAAAAACGGTATTAGCAAAAAAATTTTTGAAGGCATATAAAATTAGCTCATAATAAGCTGCAAATTATCCAATATTGGAAATTCGATTCTGCTACTTTTGCCTACTAGGTTAACATACGTGATTTATCCCCCCGGTGAATGTCTGTTAAGTAATCTTCAATTACNCAGCAGCTACTAAATTAGCATTTTGCTACTTGTGTGCTGTGGTCGAGCCATTTAGTTAATTTTTGTCAGCAGCCAGCTTAATTAGTCTTTGACTAAAAGCGAGCTGTGGTCGAGCCCTTGACAGCAACGGATAAAACTGTCGTGGTAGAGCCACGCGGGGTGGAACGTTCGCGGAGGGAGAAATTATTCTCTTGGGTGGGAAATTCTTTCTCTCGCGAAATATCTCGAGGGGGAAATGACGTTGTTCATTCTCCGACTCAGCCATCTTGAAATTGGGTCTTATATTGTTCTGGATTACCGACGGCTNTTTGCAATGATTTTATTTTTTAAACTTTGAAAGGTTTGAGTTTGATTTTTCATTTTAAACTTTTAGGAAACATTTAAAAAATCTGAAAAAATTTGGAATNGGAGGGAGAAATTATTCTCTTGGGTGGGAAATTCTTTCTCTCGCGAAATATCTCGAGGAGGAAATGACGTTGTTCATTCTCCGACTCAGCCATCTTGAAATTGGGTCTTATATTGTTCTGGATTACCGACGGCTGGTATGCAGAGGGTTATTTTGTGGGCTGTACTATAT
>NW_021680511.1:261652-270969 GCF_001412515.2 Diachasma alloeum
TCAATTACTTTGCAATGATTTTATTTTTTAAACTTTGAAAGGTTTGAGTTTGATTTTTCATTTTAAACTTTTAGGAAACATTTAAAAAATCTGAAAAAATTTGGAATGTTTGCTTTTGGAACAGAATTGATAAAATAATTAAAAAATTGCAATATTTGAAAATTAGGGGTGAGTGGAGCGAAGTGAAACAACCCGGCAAAGTAAAACGAAGGGTAGAATGAAACGCGGAGGAAAGTGAAACGGTATNATTCATGAGAGAAATTGAGCAAAAGTATCTCATGTAATTATCTGGGAATTGTTTGGTTTATTAGGGTCAAGTAAATGTGTAACGTTCAGTCCAAAATCTGGTAATTAAATNAATCAGATGTTTCACAAAATCCAGGACTGCGAACATCATCCAATTGCTCGCTAGGTAGAGCATTGAGGATCGAATTCCGTCGAAGTNGTAGAGATCACTCTACTTGTTTTTGCCATAAGACCCTGAGAAAGTTGCAGCCATCTGATTTCTTCCACTGTTTCTCAAAACTGTTCGACCCTTCGTTATTTTTTTTTTTGGTAAGGGGATAGAGGGGTAAAGGGACCACGAACTGTTTTTCATTTAAGGGGAGGTTACTATGAGTTTTAAAAGTCGCGGAATATTGCAGTGAGATTTATCGTACAGTGAAGATCGATTATATATGTTGAAAAACGAAGAATCAGTGCAAAAAAAGATTANAGCCAACGCAGTCAACACGGCGCTCCTCGAGCGAATTGAGCAGCTGACGGTGGTCGTTGCCGCCATGCAAACGCGCGACCCATGGTCTCGTTTACGAACACGTCANTCCAGTGTACTCTATTTCAGAGCTACGAGAGTCTTTTTTTCTCAAAATTTTTTCAAATATGTGTAGAACAACAATTACGAGGTACTTGTTTCAAATTCAACTCCTAAATAGTCAATTCCGTGACTTTTTAAATTTAAAAAATCAATATTCCTGGAAAATAGCCAGGAAAATAATCCTGAAAATAATTATAGTATTTAGGATTTGAGGAAAAAATTTTGAAGTATTCATTCTCCGGGCTGTTTTGCTTGAATATTGCAATTTTTATTCGGAAAAGAATGAAATTGGTTATTTAGAAANAATAGACACTACAATAGCCTTTATTTTTCTCACAAATTTATTCCTTAAGCTTAATCGCGCTGTGAAGGAAAAATTCATCGATTTTATTTCTCTCTGAAATAAAATGAAATAAAATCAACATGGTAACAACAGCAGCTGACCTCCAAACAACTTCCACCGTAACGACAGCAACGGCTATAATGAGGCCCAAGCTCATCGCAAGGCCGTTCGACGCGAACAAACCCGCGCTATGGTTCGCACAGCTGGAGACACAGTTCGCTGACCTGGGATACGTCACCGAGTCAGATAAGTACAACAAAACGGTACCGCTGATTGACACTGCTTACGCGGCAGAAGTCGAACATTTAATTGTCTCCAGACCTGTAACAAATCCATACCAAACATTAAAAAACGAACTAATCAGATGTTTCACAAAATCCAGGACTGCGAACATCATCCAATTGCTCGCTAGGTAGAGCATTGAGGATCGAATTCCGTCGAAGTACCTGAGACATTTAAAAAGTCTTGTTCCAGGCATTGACGACGAGGTCCTGAAAACGCGCTGGTTGTTTCATCTCCCCGAGCAGACGCGAGCTACACTCGCCACCCAGGAGGACGCTTCCATTGATGATCTCGCGAAGCTAGCAGACAGGGTGCACGAGGTATTCAACCCGAACAGCGTCGCAGCAATCACCAGCTCGCCAGCCAACGCAGTCAACACGGCGCTCCTCGAGCGAATTGAGCAGCTGACGGTGGTCGTTGCCGCCATGCAAACGCGCGACCCATGGTCTCGTTTACGAACACGTCAAGACGGCTCACAGGGTCAGCGCAGCCACTCGCGCCGACGCTCCAGCTCGAGGAAAGTATCAAAGGATTTTGACACCTGCTGGTATCACTACAAGTATGGTGATAATGCGCGTAACTGTCGACCTGGTTGTAAGTTTCAGGGAAACGCTGGAGAGAGACAATAGTGGCGGAAGTCGTCTCTCAATTNATTTGAGGAAAAAATTTTGAAGTATTCATTCTCCGGGCTGTTTTGCTTGAATATTGCAATTTTTATTCGGAAAAGAATGAAATTGGTTATTTAGAAATCGAATTTCGAAAAAGTACCTCGTAATTGTTATTCTACAGATCTTTTGAAAATTTTTGAAAACTATAGATTCTGGAATTTTCAATCATCAAGTTTGTCTATTGGAGTAGCTCCACCCTCACGATAAATTTGAAAATCATTATAAACTGCAAGGAATTCCCAAGAAATTCGATTCGATTCGGAAGCGTATTTTTTTCTCATTTTAATGCNTATCACCGACAGGACGACTGGGACCCAATACCTAGTGGACACAGGCTCAGCCGTCTCTGTTACGCCTCGCAGGCGGCCACCAAGCAAAAGAGAGACCAGTGGCTATAAACTCTTCGCGGCCAATGCNAGAAATCGAATTTCGAAAAAGTACCTCGTAATTGTTATTCTACAGATCTTTTGAAAATTTTTGAAAACTATAGATTCTGGAATTTTCAATCATCAAGTTTGTCTATTGGAGTAGCTCCACCCTCACGATAAATTTGAAAATCATTATAAACTGCAAGGAATTCCCAAGAAATTCGATTCGATTCGGAAGCGTATTTTTTTCTCATTTTAATGCCCGTTTGGATTTTTTAGTGAAAAAATGGTGGAAAATCAGGATTTAAACCAGTGCGGAGCTGTTCNGCGTCAAGACCTTGGTTTCCCATTGTTCTCGCGGAACCAAAACAAACCGACTAAAGGNCAGTCTGCTACCGGACTTGAGAAACGGAGCAATCATCGACAGCGCGACAGTCCGCGCTCCAATCGAATGGCCAGTCCGCGCGATTCCGCGCGACGTCTGTCAAGCTCCTCGAGATCAACGAGGATTCACCGTACGCGTCGATCCTCAAAGAGTTCTCAACAATAACAAAACCGGGAGGATTGCTCAGAAAAGCGGAGCACTCCACCGTTCATCACATAAGGACAACACCAGGACCACCAATCTCCTGTAGAGCTCGCCGCCTAGCGTCGGATAAACTCAAAACCGCTCAAGCGGAGTTCTCCAGCATGCTGACGCTCGGAACCGCAAGGAGATCTGAAAGTCCCTGGGCATCCGCGCTCCACCTGGCCCCTAAGGGCAACAACGGATGGAGGCCATGCGGTGATTACCGCGCACTCAACGACAGGACAATACCAGATAAGTATCCTGTTCGTTATCTAGACGATTTTGCTGCCAACCTTCATGGCAAAATAATCTTTTCCACCATAGATTTGGTTAAAGCCTTCAACCAAATTCCAGTGGCACGCGAAGACATCCAGAAAACGGCAATAATCACGCCATTTAGACTCTTCGAATTCCCATACATGACATTTGGCCTCAGAAACGCAGCTCAGCCATTCCAACGTCTGATCGACGAGGTCACACGCGATCTACCATTTTTGTTCCTGTACATAGACGACATCTTGGTAGCATCGGAAAACGCGGAGCAACATCGCGAGCATCTGAGGATCCTCTTCCAACGGCTCCAGGAGTACGGGCTGATAATCAACGTCGCCAAATCAGTCCTCGGATAGCCAGAGGTACTTTTCCTCGGACACGTGATCAACGTTCAAGGAATTAAACCCCCCAAGGATCGAGTCAACGCGATCCTGGAGTTCACAAGACCAACAACGGTTAAATCGCTACGCAGTTACCTCGGAACTCTAAATTTCTACCGGAAGTTCATCAAGGGAGCAGCAGAAATCCTCGCCCCGCTGAACGCCGCGACTCAGGGGACGAATGTCAAGGGAAAGCAACCAGTAGCCTGGTCTCCAGCCCTTGAAGAAGCATTCACGCGCAGCAAGCAGGCCCTAGCAGAAGCCACTCTGTTGTCTCATCCGAATTTCGAGGCAGAGTGGGCTATCTTCACAGACGCGTCGGATCACGCGATCGGCACCGTTCTACAGCAGGAACACCACGGTTCCTGGCAGCCGTTAGCCTTCTTCAGCAAGAAACTTGGAATTTCTTCGCANCTAGCAGAAGCCACTCTGTTGTCTCATCCAAATATCGAGGCAGAGTGGGCTATCTTCACAGACGCGTCGGATCACGCGATCGGCGCCGTTCTACAGCAGGAACACCACGGTTCCTGGCAGCCGTTAGCCTTCTTCAGCAAGAAACTTGGAATTTCTTCGCAGAAACACGCGGCTTACGACAGGGAATTACGACAACTAATCTACGAGGCAGTACTGCACTTCAGGCACATCTTTGAAGGACGACATGTGATAATTTTCACCGATCGCAAACCGCTGACTCACGCGTTCCAACAGAAACTGGAACGAGCTTCACCCTGGCAATACAGGAGACTGGACTATATCGCCCAGTTTTCCACGGACATCAGATACGTCGCGGACCCAGACAACGTCGTGGCAGACGCCCTATCACGAGTAGAGGAAATCACGACTGCCGTCACACCTCAGCAGCTGGTAGATGCCCAACGCGACGATGAAGAACTCCGACAATTACTCCAGCGACCGGACATGAACCTGCGACTGGACCGCTTACAACTGGGAGGAATGGACGAACCACTGTACTGTGATGTATCATCAGGTACAGTTCGCCCATACGTTCCTGCTCCGCTGAGACAACAGGTCTGCAGCTCACTGCACTCAATGGCTCATCCTGGACCCGAAGGCACGCGAAAACTCGTGACACAACGCTACGTGTGGCCTGGCATAAACAAAGACTGTGCCCAATAGACCGAATACTGCCTGGAGTGCCAGAAAAACACGATAACGCGACACACGGTCACACCAATAGCTAACATCAAGACACCATCACGACGATTCGAACACATACACGTCGATTTAGTCTCTCTTCCTGCCTCAAAAGGACACAGTTGGTGCTAGACCATCGTCGACAGATTTACGCGATACCCAAAAGCAGTTCCACTGATCGACTCGAGGATGCCAACAGTAGTCAACGCGATTCTTCATCACTGGATCGCGCGCTTCGGCATCCCCTGAGAATTACATCTGACCAGGGCGGTCAATTCGTCTCAGACACCTTCAAGGAGCTTACGCGAATTCTGGGCACCGAGAGGTTGATGACGACGCCATTTCATCCTCAATCAAACGGCATGGTTGAGAGAATACATCGCCAACTGAAAGGAGCACTGCGATGTCATGGCGAAGCTTGGTACGACGCACTTCCCCTGGTACTTCTAGGGTTGAGATCCGCGTGGAAAGAGGACCTTCAAACGACTCCCGCCGAGCTAACATACGGGGAACCGATCCGTCTACCCGGAGAATTCCTCATCCCATCGAACCAACAAGCAGCAGCACCGGAATTGGTGAGAAATCTACGCGAGCATTTCCGCAGGATCGCACCGACTCCCGCTGCACGTCACGGTACACGTTCAACCTTCATCTTCAAGGATCTAGCGACGTGTACACATGTTTTTGTCCGCGATGACCACGTGCGAATGGCATACCGATCACCGTACATCGGCCCATGTCGCGTAATCAGTCGTCATGACAAATACTTCGTCATTTGGTACTAGTCCGGAGGATTGGGTAACTACACGAATCCACCGATCTCCATCGACCGACTGAAACCAGCGTACGTACTCCCGGAGGACATGGACCAGGTCCAAGGACAGCCTCCACCGCCAGACGTACCAGAAGAGCCTCAACAACAACAGAATCAGCCGCAGCCGAGCACGGCGAACAGGACTCAGAGGCGGAGGAGACGCGTAAACTTCGCGAACAGACCGGCAATCCACGTCTATACTGTCTAAATTTCCTCATCATAATTTTTTTTTCACCTGCTTATTATATTTCACCTGTTGCGAGATTAATCTTTTTCTGTTGCAGTGCTGAAAAACTACCTTTTTTCACTTAAGCAGGGGAGTCATGTAGCGTCTCGCTACACACACACCAACGCGTAACACGCACGGATACGACAACGCTGAGAGACGACTGGACATCGGTGACATCATCGCGCTCTGTCACGCGCCCAGTATAAAATACCTCTCGTTCGCACCTATTGTCACGCGTATCCAAATTCCCGTCTTACGCGATCTATTATAGTCAGTAGAGTCTAACACTGACCTCCGATCAGATCACTTTGATTATTCTTTCTCTTTTGTATATATATTCTAAAGGTCTTGATTAAACTGTAATTTAAATACTAATTACATTTGTTAGTGAATCGTTACATCCCTCAACAACCTCAATTCCTACAGGGGAGGTGGAGGGGAGGAGGGTGAAAATGTCATATAAATACGGGAAAAAGTCACGTGTTACCAAATAAAATTTCCAATGCTGGAATTTTTCCCTGGCCGTCACTTTGAGCCCTTTTTCCAGTGCCAGCACTAGAATTTTTCTAGAGAATTTCTCTCCGTGCAAAATTCGAAATGGAGGCATAGCCGTTACGATGACGAATAAATGATTTTTAGGGTGGAAAATTGATTATTGCTGAAGGATTTATGGAAAACGATAAAAATATGAATTTATTAATTATTTCATGAATTTTTCACACGAAACAGTGTAACAAAACGGTTATAGATCCCGTCAAAAAGTGAAACAATTAGAAGGTCCAAACGGGAAAGATTTTCTTCCTTCACCCTCCTGTGTGGCCCTTGTGATCCTTTCAGACGACTCTAACGTTTGACCCATATAACTATTTGATTCTACCTTTCCTTTCGACCCTTGTGAAATAAGAGCTTTGGACTCTGGTAAACTGGGTGACCCTGATAACCTATTTTACCCCTCTCCTCCCCCTAGTTGATACGAAAAAAAACAAATCATCTGAATTCCGCTATATAATCGGTTTTTGCCATCGTTTCATTTTGCCCGGCATTTCACTTTACCCTGGGTAACCTACGACCATTTTTTATGGATAATAATTATTATATAATATAATTCATTCATTTATGAAAAATCAATTTTCCGGCCTGCAAATCTTTTTTTCGAAATCGTAACTAATTTATAAATTTTCAGAATTTTACTAGAAATTATTTTCATGCACAAAAAATAAGGTTCCCAAAAGTTTAAACAATTTTAATTATTTATTTGCAAGAATAGAATGTTCGAAAGAATAATAATTATTTACAAAATGTAATTTAAATGAAGCTGGATATCCATGATTTTTTTTTTCAATTTTCACACGTAATTTGATTGAAAAATTTAATCGTTGAAAATGTCTGAATGTATAATGTGATCTGTATCAAACTGTAGCAAGTACTTAAATATGTCCTCAAATTTACTGGATGGTTTACTGGGGAGATACTGGACCAGTAAAATTTTTGGTGCAACCCAATAAATTTACTGGACAGATAAATTTTAACAGTCTGTTAGTCTAACAGGCTGTTAAATTCGCCTAACAGGGGTTAGTGCAACCGGGCCTAAAAAAAATGTTTTTCATTTTCCTCCAAAAATGGATAAAATTCATTTTTTTTCTTCAATAATAAATCGACATTAATTTTCTATGATTCTCTATTTGTATATGAACTTGTGACGTATTGAGATCGATCAATACGTCGATTAGAATAATGTTAAGAGACCTTCGGTCGACATAGTGGATCATGAGAAAGAGGAATATGATTTCTCTTTCCTGCGATCCAGACATGAGCTCAGCAGTCACACGGTGTCGTATAGACATCGAGGTAAGCGGTCACACGGTGCCACCTGAGTCTAGCTTCCCTTGAGGAAGCTGTTTGACTGTTTAGGTCTGTGTCAGTGATGTCACATGACTGTGTTAGTCAGGGCGAATCGTGGGACTGCTTACCCTACAACTCTCTGGACTACTTGGAGACCAGAGTACGATCGGGAGCCAAACGCAGTGGATCTCCAAACTCGTCAGCCTATTTTTCAACCGATCAAGTTAGCCCGCGTATACCGGCCCGATTCAATAGATAGTGTACCGTAGACAATAACCCTTAGATAAAATATACGAGTAGCTTTTACCAGTTAATCGTGTACCTTATTTACGGACAATACCCTCTTCCCAATCATAACATCCCTCGGAGTGAGCGAACTCCCCGTGAGCTCATCGCCGCAGCAGCCGAGTCGGAGTGAAACATAAGTGAAGAGAAATATACGAAAAAAGAAATAAACCAAGTTAGATCGTCGAGAGGATTAATGCAGAAGACGATCTAACTCGAAACGTCACAAACTCATAGAAAGAAAATTTTAAAAAATGCAAGGAGAAATCATTAAAAAGAATTTTTTTTTGCGAATAACGAAAAAATATCAGCATTTTCACTTTCTATGACCTAATTTCAATGGGAGGAAGTGAAAAAAAAGCAAAGAAACGTGATCTACAAGAGAACAAAATTTTCAATCTTTCGATGTCTCCGGAAAATTTTTAAAATTGATATAATTCTTTTAATAATGGAGGAATATTCATGAATCAAGCTTCTATCCTCACATTTTGATAGAATACATCAAAAAAATACCAAACAATAAAATTAGGAGAGGAAAAATTTTATCGGGTTATTATTATGTAATAATAATAATAGATGGATCCATGCACATTAACTCCTTTACCGAACGAAATTGGAAGGCAGACGTCAGTAAAATAAAATTATCTTTGATTGGCGGAAAAACCCATCAAGCGAATTTTCGTCGTTATTTCCCATTTTTCCCTTCAAAATTTTTCTTGGATCATAATTTTCATCCAATTCAGATTTTTTTTCAATATTCGTCAGACTTCAAAAAATAAAATTAAGTATTCATTTTCCATTGCACAGAATGGATTGAGAAAAAATGAATCTTTTAGATTTAGTCTGTCTGCTCCACTGGATTTTTTTAGACATTATGCAAGAAGAAACAAAAAAGAATGCATTCAAAGGAAAATTTTTTTCATGGGCTATCCATAATTTATGACGTAAAATGGGTACTTAATTTCATTTTCTAGAGCCTATCGAAAATTACGGAATACAAAAATCTACATCAGATCCCTGGCAACTGAGGTTCCATGGTACATCCATGTTGTAGCATGGATGTAGCATGGATGTGCATGGATGTCATTTTAAGGCGAAAAATGGGCCAAAAATGATTGGAATATAATCAAAAAATTATTTAAATGCTGATAGACAAACAATTGGTCCCAATTAATACCCATTAATAGGTTATTTTGTATAATTAGGAGAAATTATTGATGGTGTGCTGTGTGGTAAAGAAGTTCAGATGGGAGAATGCCGCGAGATGGCGCCAGTGTTAAATTATCGAGTCGGCGG
>NW_021680511.1:272627-273448 GCF_001412515.2 Diachasma alloeum
GGACAAAAGTTGAAGCTAAAAATCTGAAATTTTGTTACATAGTTGGTATTACTTTGGAGCATTTCTGGGCGCAGTTTCAGCTCAATCGGCCCAGTAGTTTTGGAGATACAGCAATTTCCCCAAAATGTTTTTTGCTGAATATCTCAAAAACTACGTGACCGAATTCAATTTTTTTAATGCCAAAATCTTCCTTGCGACAATATCTGTCGAATCAAATCATAATATTGCTATGAAACCATGGGCAACCGAATAATAATTGGCATTTTTCATTTTTATGAAAAAATCGTTGTAAGAAAATAAAAACTTTTTGTGAAAAACTGTAATGCTCATTATCTCCAAAACTACTGGTCCGATTGACTTTTTTTTTTCAAAATATTCGTCCTGGTATCTTTTATTAAGATCAATCAAAATATGCATAGCCGCCCATACAAAGTTNATCAAAATATGCATAGCCGCCCATACAAAGTTTTCAAGATATCACCGTTTTTCTAGTTTTGTAAATTAAAATCCAATGTGGGCTCTATAATGAGCGTTAAACATGGACTAAACATCTGAGATTCTGGCTACTATTTTGCATGGTTGGCCTACATTCGTGTATAAAATTTTGTGCCAATCGATTCAGTACATCCTGGCATAGAGTGATTCGTCCGAAACGCTTTTTTTTCTTAAAAATCACAAATTATCATTTTATCAATGTTTTCCATCTCTACATGACTTCAAAAGTCATATAATACAAATCCATGTTTTTTTTTATTCCATATAATCTAATATATGATGGAAATCAAGTTTCATAAACTTGATTTTTTGAATTTACAAGACCA
>NW_021680512.1:0-160 GCF_001412515.2 Diachasma alloeum
TGCTCAACACGTTGGCATGAATTTCATCCCTTAGTCGCAATTAGGGTCGGAGGAATAAATTTTAGAATTGAAAAAAAATTTTTTTTTTCAATTTCTTTGCGCTTTCAAAAATTCACTCCTCCCTCCCTATTAGGCGCTAAGGGATGAAATTTGTGTCACT
>NW_021680512.1:298-416 GCF_001412515.2 Diachasma alloeum
CACTTTCGAAAATTCACCCCTCCGTCCCCAAAAGGCGCTAAGGGATGAAACTCGTGTCATTGAATTGAGCATTTAATACTCAATAAGTGACACACGTTTAATTCCTTAGCTATAATTC
>NW_021680512.1:6078-9777 GCF_001412515.2 Diachasma alloeum
CTAATATCAGTTGAATCAAGAATTATTTCATTCTTGGTACTGAAATATTTTTCTTCTTCAATGAGATGTTCATCTCTATTAATTTCATATTTACACGTTAACACTACATTCACTTTCAAACTTCCTTCTTGTTTCAATGCATTTTTCAAACGTACACAGAGCATTCGTCTAGCATCATCTAAAAATTTGGGTATGTCTGGATTTTTCACGTTAATAATCACTCCTGTTCTCATACGACCCTCAAAAACACTTTGTAAGTCCTCCCATCGGACTCTATCAGTTAAATTACCCCTTAAGTCTCCTCCTAGCACTTCCAAGTTTCTGAATCTTGCGTAGAACGCTTTCAGTCGTCCTAACATGTAACATGAAAAAAAAAAATAGCTGAAAAATGTTCAGGATAACATTTAATCTTTGCGGTGCGATAGGATATCAAAGGGTCAGAAAACTCTGCTCCAGTTTGTCAAACATCATGTTCTTAGGGTTGTGAGTACAACGTGCGTTCCCAGGTAAACCGAAAAAGTCTATGTAAACAAAAGATTGCGTTCGGCTCCCTTCCAACACATTATTAGTTTTTCAACAGATAACGATTTCGGGAAAAGACCTGCATACCATGTAATCCTTGTGGTGTGATAAGGTATTGCAGAATCCCTCTGCTCCAGTTTGTCAAACATCCTGTTTTTTGGTGTTGTAAATACATGTGAGTCTCCAAGTAGACCGCGTGTTACAATCACATTTCCATCGTTATCAGTTTTACACCGAGTGAGAATTTTTTTCGAAAAATTCCTCATACTACAATANCCCAGGTAAACCGAAAAAGTCTATGTAAACAAAAGATTGCGTTCGGCTCCCTTCCAACACATTATTAGTTTTTCAACAGATAACGATTTCGGGAAAAGACCTGCATACCATGTAATCCTTGTGGTGTGATAAGGTATTGCAGAATCCCTCTGCTCCAGTTTGTCAAACATCCTGTTTTTTGGTGTTGTAAATACATGTGAGTCTCCAAGTAGACCGCGTGTTACAATCACATTTCCATCGTTATCAGTTTTACACCGAGTGAGAATTTTTTTAGAAAAACTCCTCATACTACAATGTGTACAATTTGTCTAGGACTATGTCCATTTGGTGGGGGGGTATCCGAAGTTTTTGGAGAACTGACCCTCCACCTTTGCAGACACTTTACTATCGACATCTAAGTGGAAAACATCTTCGAGTAAAAAATGACTCCTGTGCGTGAAGAAGTTCAGGACAATTTCGGTGTGATGGAAGCGAATATTGGGGGGTATGTGATGATTGAGCCAAATGTGTGGTGTCCGTGGGTTTGGGTGCATCAGTGCGGTGAACGATTTGTGTTAAATCAAGTTGCACGGGCAATAGCCCAACACTACCTCGACTCCCGTATCAGACGAACCGGAGCAGACCATTTCATCGCACTGAATATGGAGCCTGTCGGATATTTAGTGGTAGACGAGGAGACCAATTCCCACACGTTCCTCTTGGGCGAGGATTTCTATGGAGTGTGGTTCCCAAACAGGCCAAATGGGGATGAGGGTTTTGGTGACGATTCGGGTTTGGATAGTGGTGATGAACCTGAGGATCATTACAATGGTCCTCAATTACAGGCTGATGAGCATCACCTGCCGGAAGTCATTGAGGAACCGCAACTTCCAGAGCCTGAGGAACGACTACAGGAACATCCAGAGCCTCAGGAAAATAATGAGAGGGGGATTTATGAGCAATCTCACGTAAGTAATTATTTTTATCATTGTATGACAGTTAGTCTTAACGTTTAAAGTTAGATTAAACCTATCTTCTGAATACCAATATCTTAGTTTATAATCGAAAAATATTGGGATTTGAAGAAGATCGTTTTATTTTTACCCACCTTTCCCTAATTGATTGGTTTTTGTGACCCTTGCTCACCATAATTAGTTGATTGATTAATCAGTTGGTTGATTAGGTCAGCGGANTTTTTTTTTGTTACAGATTGATGGGCTCATCATCCTCACACCCCAGGTGTTGATACCTGCAGCCTGGGGTGATACGTATGATAGGGCATTTCTGGAGCTCGCTACAGCCAGGGCTATCATGCTTATGCATGTCGATGATGCGCCTGGTGATGTAGTAGTGTCATTGGAGACTTCTGCAGTTTAAGTCGTGCTTTAATCAATTAGTTAATTAATTAGTTAATTAATTAATTGATCAAACCGCGAATCAAACCGTGAATTAATTAACCCTTTCATCACTTCGAGGGAAAAACCGCGAATTCATTAATCA
Source organism: Diachasma alloeum (assembly GCF_001412515.2). Classification (NCBI taxonomy): domain Eukaryota; kingdom Metazoa; phylum Arthropoda; class Insecta; order Hymenoptera; family Braconidae; genus Diachasma; species Diachasma alloeum. Next base: position 8,356 of record NW_021680512.1, read on the forward strand.
AACCGCGAATTAATTAACCCTCTCGTCACTTCGAGGGAAAAACCGCGAATTCATTAATCAAACCGCGAGTCAAACCGCGAATTAATCAACCCTTTCGTCACTTCGAGGGAAAAAATCGCGAATTCATTAATTAAACCGCGAATCAAAAGGCGAATTAAACCGCAACCCCGCGAATCAAACCGCGAATTGAACCGCGACCCCGCGAATTAATCAACCACGCACCCACCCACTTTCATCTGACCCCCCTACTGGGCCCCAACGACCAGGTCGACGCCAAAAACGTTGCCCCAGAACCCGTATTACTACACTACTGGACGTGCTCGAGATGACCTGGAAGAGGCAGTCCTCAACGAAATCGAGGACGACCCCACGACAAGTGTAAGGAAAATTGCTGGACACCTTAATACGAATAGTACCAAGGTCTTCCGCACCATCAAGGAAGAAGGCTTCCACCCTTACCATTTGTGCCCTACACAGGAGCTGATGCCGTGAGATCTTGAGGCACGCATCGAGTATTGTCGATTTATCCTCGAGAATCATCGACGCGATCCTCATTTTCTGTTCAATGTGTGTTGGACAGATGAGTCCTGTTTCACAAGGCAGGGAATTTTCAACATGCACAATTATCACCATTGGGCATTAGAGAATCCCCACCTTGCCAGGGCTCATTCTTTCCAGCACCAGTGGCAAAGGCTGAATGTGTGGGGTGCAATTTTGAATGATGAGGTGCACATTCGATTAGCTCCTGATCCACTCAATGTAAGGATCGATTATTTATCATGACAAAGATAATTAAAATTTTTTTCTTTCAATTGAAAGATCATCATTCCAAGTTTTTTTTTTCAGGGGGAGAACTATCTGATGTTTCTGGAGGAAACCTTACCGGAATTGCTCGGAGATGGCCCAAGAAACAGAGGTGTGTGGTTTCAGCAAGATGGGGCTCCTGCTCATCACACCAGAGCAGTCACCGGACTGCTGAACCAATGGTTTACAGAGAGATGGATCGGGAGAGCTGGACCAGTTCGTTGGCCTCCTCGGTAAGTGACGAATATCTGTAATCTTCCAATAATCGTGCGCTGTTTGTAATCAAATTACTATTTCTCCCACAGATCACCAGATTTGACGCCCCTAGATTTTTTTCTTTGGAGAACTCTCAAAGAAAAAATTTATGCGCAGGTAGTCAACGATCCGGAGGATTTGGTGGCCCGCCTGCATGCAGCAGTAGCTGACCTGACGCAGCAGCAGTTGGAGAATGCTCGCCAAGCTATAGTTTGTCGTGCAGAACTATGCTTAGAAAATGACGGTGGACTTTTTGAAAACCTGTGCTGAGCATCCTATCTCCATCCACGAACCCATTGGCCCTTCTCAGGGCCAAATCCTTAAGCCCATCGGCCCTTTTCAGGGCCAAATCCTTAAGCCCAA
>NW_021680512.1:9885-10305 GCF_001412515.2 Diachasma alloeum
TGTGTCACGTATTGAGTATTAAATGCTCAACACGTTGGCACAAATTTCATCCCTTAGTCGCAGTTAGGGTCGGAGGAATGAATTTTTGAATTGAAAAAAAAAATTGTTTTCAATCTCCGCACTTTGGAGAATTCATTTGAAAAAAAAATTTTTTTTCCATCTCTTCGCACTTTAAAGAATTCACTCCTCCCTCTCTAACTGGTCCTAAGGCATAAAATTTGTATCACTTATTGAGTATTAAATGCTCAACACATTGGCACAAATTTCATCCCTTACTCGCAGTTAGGGTCGGAGAAATAGATTTTTGGATTGAAAAAAAAAATTTTTTTCAATCTTCGCACTTTGGTGAATTCATTTGAAAAAAAAATTTTTTTTCAATCTCTTCGCTCTCTCAAAAATTCACTCCTCCCTCCCTAACAG
>NW_021680512.1:11407-11683 GCF_001412515.2 Diachasma alloeum
TTTTTTTTTTCAATTTCTTTGCGCTTTCAAAAATTCACTCCTCCCTCCCCATTAGGCGCTAAGGGATGAAATTTTTGTCCCTCATTGAGTATTAACTGCTCAACACGTTGGTATAAATTTCATCCCTTAGTCGTAGTTAGGGTCGGAGGAATTAATTTTTGAATTGAAAACAAATTTTTTTGTCAATCTCTTCGCACTTTCGAAAATTCACCCCTCCGTCCCCAAAAGGCGCTAAGGGATGAAACTCGTGTCATTGAATTGAGCATTTAATACTCA
>NW_021680512.1:14231-52674 GCF_001412515.2 Diachasma alloeum
AGAGAGAGAGAGAGAGAGAGCAATATAGTTGCGCTCTTTTGTCTCGTAGAATGGTGGGGCGGGCACACACACATATGCTGCATATCACATGGATGTGCGCCCGCTTAAAATTCACTCCCCATTGGCCCACCCTTAATTGCCAATAACTTTTTAGGGGTGAGTCTGATCAAAAAGTGCAAGAAGACTTTTCTGCTCAGAATCACCCCCTGATCCTAGGGTGTTCAGATGTACATGTACTTCTGAAACACCCTGTATATAAAAAAAAATCAACATACCGGTTCGAGAATCTAAGGTCGTATGACAAATGCCTCTACACCCATTGTGGTACACCACACAACGCCAAACAACTTTCTTAGCATTTTTATCATGCTTATAATACATGTATCCACCCTCAGACACCAATATTTTTCCACCTTTATTCGATGTGGTAAACTTGAGCACTCCAGCCAATGCCAAAAAAGAACCGAACACTGCCAAAATAATTAATTCCAACATTCTGCTTCCGTAATGATGCAATAACTGTAATATCCGACTGCTCTCCCTAAGTGCCCAAATGCGACTACAGAATGATTACCAATACGAATGAATTGAGCCCGATTTTATTTTCACCCCAACACAAACAGCACAAGTACCCAGTAAATCCCAATATACAACGAGACTCAACATCCTCACACACACCCGCCAAGGTAAACAAAGTAAATACAAAAATAGGAAATTGGATCAACACCATCAATAATAATTATTGAAAACACAACAAATTAATCAAATGACCAAAAACGAAACATTAAAAAAGGTACATTAATTTTAAAAAAAACCTCCTACCCAAAAAAAAGGGAAATGTTTTCCGGGAAATTTTTCCCAGGGGAAATTTCTTCCGGAGAAAAAGTATCCGCCTACCGCATACTTCAGATGGCCACTGCTCGTCGGGACTACACTCATCCGAAAATAAATGCCCCAAAGTTTCTCGAGACGTTTTTAGTCCGCGATGAATAATTAGAAATCGCCCAGCAGGCACTTGGTGTGTAATTTAAATATCTAGCCCTCACCAGAAGGACGTGGGCATCCTCTTTAATGCCCAATACCAATAGTTCATGTTCTAAATTATTTCCATCATGTATAAATCATCCTTCCATTTTCATCTATTTCATTCTAAACTGGAAATCCCTTCTTTACCCTGAAATTAACTTTTGGTTCTTCGCCGCCAGATGGTCACACCTTCGCATTCACATTTGATCATTTTTCACACGCTTATTTCTACATCATACGCGCATATTGGTTATAAAAAGTAATGTTTTTCCTTCTTCCCATCTTGCATTTTTTATAACCCATGACCAAGGTTTTATTAGAAAAAAACCCTAGCATTTCATCAACTCACTTCACGTTATCTGTGACGTTGCCGGATATTTTTCCGCCATTTTGAGTCAACTTCGGGCATCATATTCCTCAACGTTTATTGGTCAACTTTTAATTTTCAATATAAAAAAATCCGTTTAACAAATTTTTTTTTCAGATTTTTCCCGGAATCTATGATTTTTTTCCTATTAGAGATTAAGAGGAAAAAAAGTCATTACCTAACACCCTGTATAACAGAAGAAAAAAATTGAAATTTGAAATTCGGGAAGTTGAAACTTCTTCCGAAACGTTTCAGTTTCTCCAAATTACCAGTTCCCGAATTTCAAATTTCAAATTTCAAATTTCAAATTTCAAATTTCGTTGGAAAGTTATACGTTCCTTAAAGGGACATATGAAGCAAATTTTCTCAAATCGTTTTTCATGTCGTTTCTTCTGGACAATGATACTGAAGAGTCGTGTTATGGGCTGGCAAAAGCATACCCCTCCCTTTGATTTGCCGTCGGAGGTAAAAATTTCAAAGTAGGCAACTTTTGAAGTCGGAAAAATTTAAAGTGGGAAAAATTTCGAATTTGAAAATTTTGAAGTTGAAAAAAATTGAAGTCGAAAAGTATTGAAGTGGATCAAGTTCCAAGTTGCAATGGATCCATTTTAACAGTGAAATGAATGTCAGAAAATTTACATTCTAAAAATTTATAATCGAATAACTCAAAAACGTCTGAGACGATTCCGCTGGAAATTCACTCCAGTGTTGGTGATATAAAGCCACATCGATTATGATGGAAACTAATCAATTCCATCGTTTGTTCAGAAAAAATCATCAAATTTACAAACAAAACTCATTTTTCGGCGTTTTTTAGCTAGTTTTCTTGGAAAATCTAAAAAACTACTGAGTCAGTGTTGTTCAAAATTTAATCAACTCTAAATTACATTGAAACACATCGATTGCACGAAAAAAAAACAATCGTCTCGTTCGTCCGAGCGTAATCGTAGCATAAAATTTTGGTCACACACACCCACACACGCACACACATCCAAATTGAAGCCATGTCATCGCTGGACTTGGTCTTGCTCAACCGAGGTGAGGAACCGACCTTCATGAGAGGAAACGCGAGCTCAATCGTGAATCTTACCCTCGTGAGCAGCAGCCTTGCAAGAGGAAACTACTCGTGGGAGGTAACCGGAATATAAACAGGTAGCGACCACCGTGCAATACTCTGGGAGGTTTGCACCCGCCAAAGACGCGGACGCGCACCGAAGAAGACCAGTGTAGTAGGCTGGAAAGTGAACTACTTCGATCCTAACCTCTATTTAGTGGCCATGGACGATAGCCCAATCAGTGGCAATAATGCTGCTGAGAAGGCAAAGAACATCATGAAGAGACTCATGGAAGCGTGTGACGCCACCATGCCTAGGAAGCGAGCTATTAATCGCCGGCTACCATCATATTAATGGAATGATAACATCGCGAATCTGCACAAGGAATGTAATGCGGCAAGAAGATCATCTCAGCGCCGTCGGAAGAAACCAAACTTTGCTGAACTGGAGATGAGGTAGAAGAAGGCGCGCCATAAGCTCAACAAGGCTATCAAGCGCAGCAAAACACATTCCTGGAATGAGCGGACTGCTGAAGTGGAAGGCGATCCGTGGGGCAAACCGTACAAGGTGGTGATGACGCGGCTCAAAAGGCAACCCATGCCATCGCCAACGTGTCCGGAGCTCTTGGAGAAGATCGTCACGGTGCTTTTCTCACAACAACCGGAATTTCAGCGTACCGACCGACGAGGAAAATACTTGGTCCCACCAATTAATGAGGATGGGTTCCCGCACTTATTCCCTAAGGAAAAAAACTTCCGGAAAAAATTTCCCGGAAGTATTTTTTTCCGGAAAAAATTACTTGGGAAATTTTTTTCCCGGAAAAAATTACTTTGGAATTTTTTGTTTCGGAAAAAATTACTTGGGAAAATTTTTTTCCCGGAATTTAATTCCTTTTTTTTACTTCCTTGGAAAAAATGTCAGAAAAAAAATAGAATCCTAGCTGGAAATATATTGAATGGTGCGATAGTAAAATTGACGTTGGAAGGGATAGCGACAATCGACTGGAGATTAATTTCCCCCACTTATGACACTGTTTCGTGTAGTGTTTATATTGTGCCGTGGCTAATATCCAAATATATATGTATCCTTGGGAATTTCGTGAGCTCAAAATTATTTCCATTAACACAATTCAAGTGATATTCGTTCACATTAATATTTTTTTGACTATTATAATAGTTACAGTTATCAACAATTATTATTTTCCGCAATAAAAAAAGAAAGAATTACAATCAAATGTGACTGGATAAGTTATTATTTCCCTAAAAACGTTATTTTTTCCCAAAAAAAATGAATACCGGAAAATTATTGCCAAAAAAAATTTTTTTCACAAGTAATTTTGAAAAAAAAAGTATTTTTCCGAGAGATTTTTTCCAAAAGATTTTTTCCAAAGGAAAAAAGTGCGGACACCCTGAGGATGAGCTGATGGAGGCGTGCGCTAGGGTCGGGAATACAAAGGCCCCCGGGCTTGATGGGATTCTCAACATTGCGCTGAAAGACGCTATCCATGCGTTGCCGGGCCTATTTCTAGAAGCGATTTCAGGGAAAAGATGGTACAGGGGCGCGAAGAAATACTGCTTAGTGGCAACATTGGATATCAGGAATGCCTTCAACTCAGCCAGATGGGACTGCATTATGGAGGCCCTCGAGAGTTTCGGTGTGCCTGAGTACCTTCGGAGGATAGTAGACGATTATTTCACCGGGAGGGTGAAATAATAAATTAGTATAATAATAAATAAGTTATTAACTCATCGCGTTGACGGCGAAAGCAATATCGGGGCGTGCGACCATTGAGAGATAGAGCAGGCTCCCCACGGCCTCTCTGTACGGTACTCTCACTGGTTCTCGTTCCTCTGATGTTGAGCTCAGACTGAGGTTCTGGTTGTTGTCGGCTGGGATGCTGACTGGGTTCGCATTTGCCATCTGGAACCTCTCCAGTACCCTTGGTGTGTAGTGCGCTTGGTGTGCGATAATTGACCGGTGTGGTGATCTCTCGAGTTGGATTCCTAGAAACAAACTAAGTGGATTAACCTTAATCTCGATCTGTTTTTCTAGGTAGCTCAACAGTTCCCGGATCCTGTCCTCATTCCTCGAGGCCACGAGCCCATTGTCGACGTAAATTGCCAGGATTATTCGGTTTTTCTGGTCTCTATCGCTGCTCGTGAAGACGCATGATTTCACACTGGTGCATCTCATCTGGAATCTCTCGAGATATCTGACGAATTGCTGGTTCCAGCATTGGAGATTGCTTTACCCCGTAAAGGCTGCGTTGAAGATAACAGACCCTGTTGGTGCCGTCTGAAAAACCCTCTGACTGTCGCATGTAGACCTTCTCTTTCAGTCGACCGTACAAGAAGGCTATCTTGACGTCGAACTGTCGTGTTTGCATGTTGGCGGCAGCGACTTGCGCTAGTATTGTCCTAAACGCATCGAAGCTGACGACAGGGCTGAAGGTATCGGTGTAGTCGAATCCAGCCTTTTGCTGGCAGCCCTTTACCACCAATCTTGCTTTGAACTTGCTGGGGCCGTTTGGGCTCTCTTTCAGTTTGTACACCCAACGATTTCCCAGGACATTTACTCCTTCTGGTTTTTCTACCAGTGTCCATGTTCGGTTTTTGTGGAGGGCCTCCATCTCCTCTTCCATGGCAGCTCTCCACTTGTCAGCCTCCTGGCTCTTCTGTGCTTCTGTGTATGTTGCTAGCTCGTCGATGGTTGACAGCAACGCCGCATCTCCTGGGTCATCGCCACCTTCTTTCATCTCCTCGTTCATTCTGTTCCTAAGTTTGTACCTCGGCTCTTCTGTTTGCTCCGACACCTCTGGGGAAGATTCAATTGTAATTAGTGGCGGAGACTGTGGAGAGGACATGGTTCCACTTGTAATTGTCAGGGTTGGGGAGTCAATAGTGCTAGATCGTTTTGATACGGTTAAGGTCTCGTCTTCCTCGTCTGCTGATGATTGAGGATCTGATTCTCGTCTTGGTGTTTGTGATTCGTGTTCCACTGGTGCTGCTTCCTCGGAGCCTGAGGTGTTATCAGAGTCCTCGTCGACTCCCACTCTTTGAATACCCTTCATCAAGATTTTCAGGGTCTCAGGCCTAGTTGATGCCTTCTTAGAGTTTGGCGATTCTTTTTCGATGAACACCACATCACAGTGTAGCTCTACCCTTCGTCGTTGAGGGAGCCAGATCCTGTAGCCCTTCGTCTCTTCGTCGTATCCAACAAATGTCCCGTTTTCTGCTTTCTCGTCCCACTTCTTGCGCTTTTGCTTGGGGATGTGTACGAAGACGTCACTTCCAAATTTCCTCACGACATTTATTTCTGGTTTAGTGCCGTGCCATAATTCGTAGGGTGTCTTCGACTTTTGAGTGCTGGTGCCAGTGCGGATAAGGGTGTATACTGCATTATTTACCGCTTCCGCCCAGAAGCTTAGTGGTAGGCTGGATGAATATACTGTTCTGGCAGCTTCGACTATTGTCCTATTGTTTCGTTCGATTTTCCCGTTTTGTTTTGGAGTATACGGCACGGATTTCTGATGCTTTATTGCTCTGTCCTGCAATATTTTCTGCATGTCTTTATTCATGGACTCGAGCCTCTGGTCTGTCCTCAGGATGTTGACCGTTGTCTTCGTCTCTTTCTCCATCCTCATCAGGAAGTTCTTAAAGTATTCTGTGGTCTCGTTCTTGCTCTTCAGATAGTATACGGTTCGATAGTGGGAGAAATCATCCTTGATGTGTAGAAAATATCTTGCCTTTCCATTTGACGTGATTTCCATAAAACCGTACAAGTTTGCATGGACTATTTCTCCTATTTCTCTCGTCCTTGAGGTGCTGAGTAGGTGTGACTTGCGATGTATTTTTCCACGTACACAGGGCTCACAAAACTCTTTGTCTCCAGTTGTCTTCACGTCCATGGACTTCAGTACTTTCTTCACGTGTGGGTAATTCTGGTGTGCCAGTCTTTCGTGCCAGGTTTTGAGACTGCACATAGATGCCTGGGGTGTACTCTCGCTTGATATCGATGTGACTGCAGCGGGGTTGGTGTCCTCCACAGGGACGACCTTGAACCTCATCTTGAATAGGTTTCCTGTCCTGTCTCCTACTGCTTCAATGTCCTTTCTCCTTTTAAATAGGCATATGGCTTTTGTTGAAGTCTCACTTGGCCCTTTGTCGAGGGTCGCGCCTTGTGAAAACAGGTTAAACTTCAGATTTGGGACATACCAAACTTTCTTCAAATGCTTCGGTTCCCATGTTCGGGTGTTGTAGGCCATGATATTGATTTCACCCACTGCTACGGCTCGAAGTTGTTTTCCATCTCCAAGTAGAATGGAAATTGGATCCTTCAATTATCTCAACTCGATGAACCATTCCATTCCCGACGTCATGTGGTTGGTAGCCCCAGAATCAAGGTACCAGCCGTCGTAGGGAGTCTCCAATGCGGTCATTGAGTACGGAATTGCTTGGGATATCAGTGCGCCGCTCTTGTATTTCTCAAATCTCGACGACGAGTCCCCGCTGCATCCACCGAATCGCTCAGACAGCTCCCTGAGCTTGGTTCTGCACTCGTTCTCCCAGTGTCCTTCAATTCCGCAATAATTACAGGATCCAGGTTTCCTCTTCCCACCTCGACCTCGACCTCTGCCTCTTGAAGCACTCGATCCTCTCGTCTTTGCACCAGCTTTGACCGTAAGGGTACCCACTGCTGTGTCGTGCTTCTTCATTCTCTTTTCTTCTGCTGTCTGCTGGATATCAGATTGGTGAGGGTGCGATCCTCTAGCGCCGTCGACTCCCATGCTGTGCAGAAGTGCGAGTACGTGGGTAGCAGAAGCATCCAAATTTTCGTAATTATGAATCTATTTGAAACAGACTCACTCAGTGCCTTCATTCGGTATGTCAGGTCCTGAATCCTTGCTACGTGGGTCGCCATGCTGTCTGCTGGATCCATAGTGCTGCTGAACCATTGCTGTTAGAGCATGTGGATCGTCGTTTTTGTCTTGTTCTTGAAGGTCCCCCTGAGAGTTTCCCACAACTCAGCTGCTGTGTCACACGTCATTATGTGGAGCATCGCGTCGGGACTCAGCGTGTTTGCAATGAACTTTTGTTCGTGTTTGCCGTTCCTTCTTTTTCCAAGCGGCGAGTTGTATCTGGTACGCAGCAATGACCCTTGCCTCAGCATCAGTTGCTAGAGGAGTTGGACGTGGTTCAGATCCGTCCGCAATGCCAAATGCGTCTATTGCATTGAGGTTTACTCTGGCCTAAAATTTCCAGAGTGCCCAATTTTCTGGACCAGTTAGTTTTATTAGTGAGTATCGGTTTGGGAACTCGTCTCGTTCCATATTTAGCGAGCATTGCACTTCTTGCACCGGCGTATTGCACTGGCTTGGCGGGCCTCAGGAACTTGTTGCACGTGGTCTCCACTCACTTCTACTTATGGTTTCATTTACACTCGTTCGAATCGTCTAATCGCTCAACGTCACCAATCCTTACCCCGTTGCACTGGGCCCATAACCTGATATTATATTCGGTTGCAGCCGGGGTCCAGGATTGTTTAAATAAAACTGGATTCAGTTTTTTTTTTAACTCTTACGTTTATTTCACACCATGAGGCAGTAGAAAAGTAGTAGAAAGTTACAGGTTAGGTTAGAGAAAGTTAACTCTAGCCGGTAAAGAAGGTTATCGATAGTGTGCGTGTTTGATAATGTAGGAATTAACAAATAAATATTCTCAACAGTATCAAGGGGGATGCGTCATGCTGATTGAGAGCAAATAAATTGTGATTTACGCTTTTATGTAAATGTTTTTTTCTCAATATATTGATTATTTATGTGTTACTGAGAAAATTTGTTATGATAATTGTTTGAATATGTGATTAGAGTGTAAAAAAAATACGTTGATTTATATCGTTCTGCTCATGAATTTCTTATAGTTTGATTATGAAAATAAATTAAAAATGAAGTACATGCAATGTAATAAGATAAAACTCAAATGTATTGTAGATTATTATTCCGAGTGTTATCGCAAGAAACAGTACAGTAGTGGATGATTGTTCATATTTTTTACACTCATATAAAAACTCACCTAGTTGAACATAATAACGCGGGAGAATGTATTTTGGTATTTCGATGTATTTAGGTATCATCGGTGTAAGATTGAGGTTTCTGGCAGATATATTTCGCTAATATCTCCACAAATTGTTAATATCCAATCGTCGTTGCATATGATGTAAACGCTTCACATCCTGTCTTGACTTGAAGAATCCCTATGCCTGAGATATTGCATTGCATCTCGCCACTCACCACCACATGATATTCACCTCCTCTCTCGGGCACTGAGTGAAGCCCTTTTCAGTTTGTTTCCAATGTGACTCAGGTAGAACTCAATTGAGATACGCGGTAGCATATCCGGCCAAGTCGCACCTCATAACCTCACAACAACAAACCGACGAGAGCTACCAAGTATCTGTACACGACACAACTTCTCCTTCCACTACCCTCAACTGATTTTCCATCAATTAATGAAAAATGCGCCCACTTAGACGAAAACTGTCCTTAGTTACACTATATAAATCACTTATCCGCTTTCCACTGATGCAATTATTAATTTAATCCGTTCAATATTCACGAAGATATGCACATAGCAACGAACTGGCATACACATTTTTTGCATTTCCATCATCTTCTAAACGAAAACGGTCACACTCAAGCCATTGAGTTGGTAGCACAACTCCAATTCTCACTTTCGCATGCAGGAATTGCCAACAGTGTTCTACGTTGTATAGTATCATGGAGAATAGAGGGAAGAAGGCCAAACAGAGACTGGTGGGAACCCTAAAATCATGTGACGCAGCATGTAGTTCAGATTGATTCCGATGGTAGCGGTAGTAGTCACTCGCGTGGTAAAACAGATCATTACAATTGTAACATACATCCTACTGAAAATTTCATTCCGTGTCCGTGCAACAATTTGACAATATTATATTAATTCCTCAACAAATGTATGTATGTACATCCGGTAATACAGAGGAAAAAAATGGATTAGCTTTAGAAAAAAGTTTTAGAAGAAAATCGTTTAAAATTAATGATCAGATTTGGAATTAATTTTATACCAAAATATACTTGATTTTAGAAAAAAAATATTTTCTAAAATCTAGAAATTTTTTTGAATTTTTGAGGGGGAACTTTGCAAAAAGGGGATTATGATATCCGGCGGGGGGGGGGGGGGGTTGTAAAGTGGGGGGTTTTACAAAGAGGGCTGTTTCATGTGATATGTACAAAATTTTAAATTTTATCCGTTTTATTTCGCTCAGAACGAACGAAATAACGTGTGCAACCCATCATCCACCGGATAGTTGGAGGTGATAAGAGTGAGCATAAGCACATTCCTATACTCACACTTATCAAATCCACACACCGATGTGCACGTGTGCTCAGAAAGGGATGAGCTAAGCATCCCCGCGAAGAGCATCACGTCACGGGAACGCCCGTGAGAAATTAGTCGCCGCTAGACGGACAACGGATAACCACGTCTGACTCCTACGTTATTTTTTAATTACTACCCACAACGCCGAGTTCGTTTCCCTTAGTCTTGGGCCTAACCGATCGGTAAACCGTGCGGAGTAAAAGCTAAAATAGATTTTCGCAATAAAAACCCTAAATGATACTCGGCAATTACGCTCATCTTCGTCACCGTATTTCGGAGCATACCATACACTGAGTGTCACTGATTGGACTCATCTTTGAATTATAAAATTTAATAATAATAGTCATTTTCCGAATAATTCCGTAATCATTGTCGAAATTAAATATTGTGAAAACCGCAGTGTGAATTCCATTTACTTAAATTGGTGACTTTATCCAGTGATTAATTTCGTGTAATCTCCGCAGACTTCACCATAACATATCCTTGACTCAAAAAATCTGTGCACCTGATTTAAACCGAACACTCAGAAATTTATTGCTGAAGCCATTGTATTTCTGAGCTACCAACTACCATCGCCGACGGCACGCGTGGCTGGCCTTTCCAATGAAGACGAGCGACTCTGGATAATATCACCGAGATTCTCCATAAACTCGAAACAATAGAATCTCATAGGGGTGAACTAAATTATTTGTGTTGATAAGAAACGCGAAATCGTCGACATTCCTCAAACATGAAGTCCGTATGTCTAAACGCATACATCAGAATCCGTTCGAATCGAATTAGCTTAGATTTTACATCAACTAAATTGATTTGTAACATCTACATGACAACAACATCTACATAAGAATCTCATGGAGTCAATAAAATTCTGAATGGGCATATTTTATCTAAATTATTGGTCATAATAAAATCCAACAGTCAGAGCCTTAATTCGAACCAATCGGAAGCCAGGATTTCACTCATCCCTTCTCCAAATTTTCTACCAATCACATCCTTACACTCCACATAAATATCGCACACTTTCCACACTCATCATCATTCACTCATTCATCACTCGATGACTCAATTTCGCACAGAGGACAAGTTTACTCTCCACTCACCGTTGTGAAAGAAAAACTCAATTTAAATGTAAAACTCAATTTCGCTCAACGCTGGACTTTACATTTATCCTTCAACCTGCTCATCTCCACAGTAGTTAAGTTGTGAATTCGTCAAACGCACAACCGGAATAAAAGTAAATGGCAGGGGGCGAAACCCCTCAAGAGCGTGAGGATCGTGAACGCCAAACTGCTGCAGAGGAAGCAGAGCGCCAGCGACGGGCGAATGAATAAAATAATCACGGTCAAAACGGAGCAAATCGAGATGCGGATCTGAATAATACTAGAGTCACAATTAACGAAAGGACTTCTGCGACCGGCACAGAATTTGTGCATTATCTCAGAGCAAGAGAAACTTACACTAATATCCCGGTTTTCATTGGAATGCTAGATTCGCAAACAGATTTCCTCGATTTTGAAACCGCTGTTAAACGATGCTGCCATAAATTTTCTTCTCAAAATCCAGATTTTATCGCTGCTGTTTGGAATCGATTACGCCTGCCGACTAGAGCGCACTTGGAATCGATTCCGAGACATTCTGCTGATCAAACTCCACCTGTACTTGGAAAAAAATATCGTAAACGATACAGTCAAGCGTATTTTGAAGCGAAAATTAATAACATGACGTTGCAAAAATACGAGGAAGTCGATGATTTTGTTTTGCGTCTACAAAGGCTTGTTAAAAATGCTAAGAATGCTCTCAAGCTCCTCTATCCCAACCACCATCAGGTATTAACAGAACTGATCAAAGGTTTAGCCATAAAAAGGCTGATGAAATTAGCACCATCTGAATATCGCGTAGAATTGAAACGAGCAGGAGTAACAAAGCTCCAAGATGCGTTAGTTATTGTACAACTTTTGGTGGAAGAGGGTAGAAGACCTGAGGTACCTCAGAAAACAAGTAATTCTGATCGCAGTGATCGTCGAACTGACCAATCTGAGAGTCCCTCACAAGACGATCGCGATAGACGTGATGACGATCGAGACTATCACGACTCGAGAAATCGGGAACGATAATATGACCATGATAGGTGGCATTCGAGAGACAGATCGGTACGTTTCGAAGACAGAGATTCATCGAGAGAATGCGAGCGTCAGTTGTACGACGGTCCCAGCCAGCGACAATCTCGTTACGAATCAAGGGGCTGTTACTATCACGACGATGACCGTCGCGAAGGAGATAACTACTCGACCGCTACGTCGCCACGAGAGGAGCCGCATTGCGAAGACAAGCGCTGTCGATGCTTGCACTGCCCACATAATAAAAAGGGATCGTCGAAAACGGGAACGTTTTCGAGTGCCGGAGATGAGCAGCCTCAACGAGATGAAAATGATGATAGGGACCGTGACTCCGATAAAAAGGGGTCATCGCGAGAAAATTCTAGGGATCGTCGAGGATCGCGTCGCGAAAGAACGCCGGAAGGACAGAACTAACCTCGAACTGAGTCTTTAAATGGGCATGGCGCTTGCTCGCCAAAAGCGGGAGCGGGTGATACGATAAAGGAACAAACAGTATCCGTAATGGAGAGTTTGCGCTGTTTGTAGATACTAAGGTAACTCAATATCGCAGGGGTATGTGTCCGGTCATTACCTTAGAACATCGCGATTTATATAATTACCGTGCAGATTTAATGATCGATACCGGGGGGGAAGCTAGTTTGATTTTCATTGCTATCTTACACCCAGAAGCAAGAATCGATCCGAATGAGAAGATATTTATTGTACGAGTAGGTTCAAAAATAACGGAAACCTTGGGTACTCTCACTATAAATCTGAGGGGAATTGTCCAAAAAATTTCACGTATCGCTGGTGCCACCGGGCGGTTATCCAGGAATCATAGGGAGAGACTTCTTGTACCGAAATGGCTGTACCCTCTCTTATGATATGTATACTCTCTCACTGTACGGCTCACCTTGTCATTCTTTACCGTTCACTAAGCAATTCCCCAAGTATTTGAAGCACCCGGAATCGACTGTTGCTTATACCGAAGGAGATGGACCTGTAGTTAAAATCGAGTCATCCGCTTCAAATGGGGGATCGGTTTAATTTCTCTTGGATACGGGAGCAGCGATAACGATAATCTACAAGGACGACTTGAACACGGAGTTCCCTCCTTGCCAGCCACGTGGGCTTGTTGGAGTATCAATAGACGCGTACCGATACTGGAAACTGTATCCATCGATATCAACGGAATTTCAACAGAGCTCAACGTTGTAGAGGGGAGTCATAGATTGTACTCTGGTGTACTCGGCAACGATTATTATATACCATCTAGGACAGAGCTTGAATTACACCGGCAGTGCCTATTGCTTCGTTCAACTGCAACCGCACCGATATTGTTTCATCGAGAACTGAAGGCTAATGAACTCATCAACTTACCGTCCAATTCTGAGATGCAAATACCGGTACAAGCTACTGGACCGATTAAGCGAATGAGTTGTCGCGACCCCCTTCTAAAGGTGTCAAGCGCTGAAGAATGGTGGCTGATTATCGCAATCTCAACAAAAAAACCATCGCAGACAAATATCCATTACCAAGGATAAGGTCAATACTTGATACAATTAAAAGATCGAGAGTCTTCAGCACGTTGGATTTAGCTAGTGGATTTCACCAAATCAAAATGGACCCACGAGATAGAGAAAAGACAGTTTTTTCAACACCTCAAGCATATTTCGAGTATGTCTGCATGCCATTTGGATTAAAGAACGCGCCATGGCTAGAATCCTGAAGGGGCTAATCGGACATGGTGTGGAGGTATATCTCGATGACATCATTATCCACACGAAAACAAAGGCTCGCCATCAACGCCTCCTGAGATCAGTCTTCCAACGACTGGAGGAAAATGGAGCGACTCTACAATTGGAGAAATGTCATTTGTTCCAGCGGGAAGTCACCTATCTCGGATTGATAATCAACGCAGAAGGCATACGCTCAGATCCGACAAAGGTACACTCCATCGTAGCGTTCAACGCACCAAAGAATAAGTCCGAATTGAAGAGTTTTTTAGGAATGTGCAATTATTTTCAACGATTCAAAGAATGGTATTCACCACGAATTAGTCCATTACATGAATTACAAGAGGTGAAAATCTTCCTCACAAATGAGCCATGTCTCCTGACAGTAAACTCGTCGCCTTGTCGAGTAGGCGCCCTGCTGACCCAAACTGATGATTCAGGGGTAGAAGGCCCGGTCGCATGTGGATTGAGGACTTACAGACGCTGAAACGAGGTATACTGTGGAAGAAAGAGAGTGTTTGGCGGTAGTGTTCGCGTTGAATCACTTCCGACCGTATCTTTATGGGCAGCCATTCGAACTTTTCACTGAAAGCTCAGCAACTGTGTGGTTACAAGACTGTACGGATTATACCACTCGAGAGGCTCACCTGAAAACGAAGATCTCCGGATGCGAATTCATAGTCCATCATCGGACTGCCAAGATGAAGCAAATTGCCTCTGCCCTGGCGTACAATCCAGTGGATCCGCCCGCGACTAAGTTACTGCGTCTTACCCTATACTAAGGTGAAGTTGCCACCGAGACCAAGGGCTCAACTGTTTCAGACCCAACGGCATTGGAACCACCGACCCGTGGGAGAGGCCGAGCAAGAAAGGGCGCGGCAGCGGTACCGACCACATCAAAGGCACCATCAACACGTGGACCGTCGCATGCCCAGCAACCTAAGCCAACTAAGTTACGACTGGTTGGGTAACGGGCCGATACCAGTATGGTAGCCAGAAGACCGAGGTCGAGAAAAATCGCAGAGTCTAGAGCAGGCGAAAAGGAGCCATCTACACCCGAAATCGCAGACGAATCTGAAGAGGAGACTGTTGAGCAGCCGGAGACTTCAAATACAAATAGCGTCACCTGATAACTGATAATGTTGATCAGGCTTCTCCAATTACATCGGATGAGATAAAGTCGGCCGAACCTAAAATGAGAAATTATTACAAACCACCACCCAGTTTCATTGACTCAATGCAAAGAGCATTCAGTATACTTGATGAGAAAAATCGATCGAGAGAAATTGCTCAGGGCGAAAGGTCCGAAGCAGGACTGGAGAGCGAGAATGAAGACTTGGATAAAGAAATCCCTAAAGGAACATACGGTGAGTCGGGGGAAGATTCAGAGGATGATGACTCGACCATTGGAACTCGGGCACGGAATAGGGATAGGAAGATTGAACGGCTCTTGGAAAATATCTTAGAATTACAGCAAACTCTTCAATTGAATTTAACAGAGCAACCCAGACAAGAAAAAACTCAACCGGTCACGAGAGAAGCTGAATCCCCAGGTAACCAGGACAGATCAGCCACAGGCAGTTCCAATTCACCGCCAATCATTGAAGTTAGAGAAAACTTACGAGAACCATTGACCCCAGAGCCTGCGAAACACGAGAGTTTACAACCGAGCTCTGTTATCCCCACTAGAAGAAATAGAGTTTCCTTAATGCCGATGCCTAAACCTGGAACTAACCCTGTAGCTGAATCGAGCCCTATGACTAGTATAGCACCATCTACGAGTAATCAAAACCCGAGAATTAAGAAACTCAGATTCTCGTTGCCTCCCGTATACGATAAAGAAGACTCGGATCGGATTTCCCCAGTATGGGGGGGGGGGGGTTCCACCGCACCAGCGCCAGTTGAAGAGACCGCCTCTCCGAATCTTGGAGGTGTCTGTCTAGAGCCGGTCATGAATACTGAAGAATTCAGTGAAGAAGATCCGGGGGGAGATGAAAATTATAATACACCCGAAATAGAGACTACAGTGGTCGAGACTGGGGACGGACTTACTTATCAACGCGGTAACCTGGTACATTTCTTGACTGCTGATTGCGTGATTAACAGCTCGGTCTCGAAACTTTTACAAGCAGTCCATTATATTGACACGCGAGAACTTCGACGTTATGACCCTAGGATCGGTGAAGTTTTGGTCATGCCCGCGGGGAAATATGAAACGTTTACGGTTATCGTCAAGTCACACCACACTCAAAAACCATACATTCAAGACGTACTCTTAGGCCTGTCACGATTGCGTGAAACTCTGCAACATTATCGGGTCATTTCATTTCGAATAGCTACGGTTGGTAATGAAATCGGTAAATTGGATGCGCAACCTCTACTCGACGAAGCTTTCGAAGGTTTTCCGGTGCGAATAATTGTCTGCCAAGGAAAAATAGAATGCCCTAGTGAGAATTTGCGTATGGAAATAATTCGAGAGGCTCACAATAGTTTAGTAGGGGGACACAAAGGCGTAATCAAAACTTGTCGCCGGATTCGAGAACGTTTGTATTGGCCAGGTATCGTACAGCAAGTTACCGAATACATCCGACATTGTCTGACGTGTCGACAACAGAAGGCAGCGCGCATCAAAACCGTCCAACCGATGATCATTACCAACACGCCCCTCATACCATTCGAAAGAGTAGCAATTGACACGGTTGGTCCGATAAAACTTACTCCGCGAGGGAACGTACACGTGCTCACTGTGCAAGACGCACTACCGGATATTAGAACTGAAACCATCTCGACAGCGCTTGCCAACAACATATACGCAGTATATGGCGCTCCGAAGATGCTTTTATCCGACAGGGGTTCGGGTTATAGACCTCAGACAAATAGATCGCCGGAACGCAGTCATCGAATGTTGATGGATTATGTGCGAACTGTGATGGAGCACGTAGAAGAATGGGATCTATTGTTACCATTTGCTATGTTCTCATATAATACCTCCATACATTCGGCGACCGGTTTCACGCCGTACGAACTCGTTTTTGGACGTAACGCACGTACGCCGACAGCTTTCCCTGAAGAACGCGAGCTGGAAATGTATCACGATTATACAGTAGATCTGGTTACTTGTTTGGATAAGATACAAGTACTAGCGGCGGATAATCTGAACGATGCTAAGCTAAACTCGAAGGCTTACTACGATCGCGATGCCCACGCGGTAGATTTTAGGATTGGTTAGTTCGTAGATATTATGGTTGAACCTAAAAAGGGTGAACTAGATGGTTACTATAAAACATCTTTTGAAATAGTTGACATAACTGAAAATGAAAATTTAATTATTGAGAATGCAGAAGGTGAGCAATTCATGAGGCATCCAAACAAGGCTAGGTTAGCGCCTGAGTAAAGGACCCATTCCTGTATAAATGAGTTCAGTGAGTTGATGAAAATTATTGATAAAGAATAACAGGTATTAAAATAAAAATAATAACAGGTAAAAGAATAACAGGTATTAAAATAAAAATAATAATAATGCAAACTTTCTCACTATCCTCAATCGGAATGGCTCTTTCAGCTCAACCCATTTCAAATTTTAAAAGAAAATTGTATTCAGGCTTAAAAGCGGAGAAGAGGTGCGGTCGAAATGACGACATACCGCCAACGAGTCGTCAGGTTACTGGAAGTGATCTGGTTATGTGCATTGGTGGACTACAGTGAAGGACGACCTGCGGATACTTCACCCGAAGAAAGGACGCCGTTTGAAGTAAAATACCTCACCAATAATCCAGGGATCTACTACAAAATGCTACGTGATGTCCAACTGGTGCGAAAGGAGTGGCAAATGATAACTAGTATAGATCTGGCAAGCTTCCGTCGACAGATCGATAAGATCGCCACCCCTCACCACAACGCAATGTTGGAAAAATATGTAACCTTGCTCAGCGAGAGTGACTGTAAGGAGATCTTGAAGCTAAACTCGATTGAAACACTGAAGCAACAGATTATCCAACTGAATCGTCACCTGGATGATCGCTTGACAGCTCCCGAAACTAAGCCAATAGGTATACGAAGACGAGGTGTGCCACCACTGGCTATTATTGCTAGTATACCCCGCAGCCTATTCGAGCTGATGGATTATAACGAATATCAGCATATAATAAAGGAGATTGACAGGCTCTACCAGTCTCAAAAGGAAATCACCAGCATCGTCAACAACTCAATCCACATCATGAGATCAAAAATCAAAAAAATCAATGATTATCTGAATCAGACCAATCACAACATATTGGCACTAAAAACAACCGCTCACGAACTGTTGCACCGAATCAACAGCGAAGATCACAGTATTCGGATCATCGAATACACATTGAGACTGTCCAGAGCAGAAATGGAAGTGGAGTTCGCGCTCAGGAAGATGTTGGAGATCACAGAGAGAGCAGTGGAAGCGATAGACGCCGCCAAACACGGCCGAATTTCCCATACGCTACTAACGCCTACGCAACTACATGAGGTACCCGAAAACATCAAAACGGTCCATTCTGAATTGGAGTTCCCGATACCAACAGGGGTACCCGACTATGCTGCGTTGTCAAAACTAAGTACTATCAGCGTAGCGCATGGCCGAGGAAAGCTGTTGGCTATTATCACCTTGCCACTGCTGAGCAGAGAAACATATCAACTCTATCGGCTATATCCGTGCAAGAGACCTCAAGTTATCGGCAATCGGATACCGTTGGCTCACGTAACACCAGAGAAGCCTTATGTAGTCGTCGCTGAAGATCGCCACCATTATGCTCTTTTGAACAAACGTGATCTAGA
The DNA here is from genome assembly GCF_001412515.2 of Diachasma alloeum. Classification (NCBI taxonomy): domain Eukaryota; kingdom Metazoa; phylum Arthropoda; class Insecta; order Hymenoptera; family Braconidae; genus Diachasma; species Diachasma alloeum. Next base: position 32,730 of record NW_021680512.1, read on the forward strand.
CCAATGTGTGCCGTTCGGAAGGAGGATAGCCTGCGTTCAAAGATTCGCGATTAGTAATTCGATATTGAAACCAGCTTGCGAGGCGATGTTACTCTTACAACCCTCAATAGAAGTTTTGCGAAGCTGCAATATCAAAATCACGCGATCGCGGGGAATGGAATGGGAACTACTGGAGTCTGGGACGCAATGGCTCTACACCATCAATGAGCCATAACAAGGGGAAGTTATCTGCTCACAGAAACTAGCTGGGACGGTTAGGTTATCGGGAACGGGCGTTGTCACCCTCAATCAAGACTGCAAATTACAAACAGCCAGCGGTCTGATAACGTCCGCCGGAATACTATTGAATTCAGAGGTGGAAATCCATCTACCACCGGTGAACCTCACATTCCTCGATCTTGCCCCAGAGTTGGAAAAGAATACGGAATCGCTGGACGGAATAAAATCCATTCGTGTAGATCCGCCACCAAATTTAAGCGATCACGGCAAAAGCGAGTTACAGCTAGACGAGGCTCAACGTAAACTAGCAGAGATAGGTCGACGACATCAAGAAGCCTACCATCATCGCCTGCTCACGTTTGGGTCAATTGGAGGAATGAGCCTCCTAAGCGTGGGAGGGATAGTCTATCTGTTCTTTAGATGGAAGGAGGTCTGGAATTTATTCCAGTGCATCCGTAAGAGCCGAGAGAAGTTGAGGAAAAGACAACAAGACACGATTGCTCCAAGGAGACAGAAGATCCGAAGCAACTCACTACCAACAGTTTGCCCTTCGTGCCACGTCGAACGAGTCGACGTAGTGGTACATCATGATAGCCCCAATGAAGATCATCCAGGAAGAGGCTACACAGCACATACAGCACCGCCAATAAACAGACGCTCACGCTCAGTAACCCTCATCGCATGATTCACCAACGAGAAAGATATGTTTTGAAATGGCATTAATAATTAAGAATTAAGTCTAATGTAACTCGCTCGAAATCCCGATGTCGAGGCTATAGTTCCCAGTGACGCTTTCTTGAGAAAAGGAGTAAGCTATTAATTATAGGTGGAAGGGATTTTGATGTTGGACGATGAGGACTTGATTACGTGAAGCCATAAATCACTGATATTCCGCCCTTCACGGGGGGGGGGGAAGTTACGTATAAAATTTAAAATTTTATTCACGTTTTATTTCGCTCAGAACGAACAAAATAACGTGTGCAACCCATCGTCCACCGGATAGTTGGAGGTGATAAGAGTGAGCATAAGTACATTCCTATACTCACACTTATCAAATTCACACACCGATGTGCACGTGTGCTCAGAAAGGGATGGGCTAAGCATCCCCGCGAAGAGCATCACGTCACGGGAACGCCCGTGAGAAATTAGTCGCCACTAGACGGACAACCGATAACCACGTCTGGCTCCTGCGTTATTTCTTAATTACTACCCCCAACGCCGAGTTCGTTTCTCGTAGTCTTGGGCCTAACTGATCTGTAAACTGTGCGGAGTTAAAGCTAAAATAGATTTTCGCAGTAAAAATCCTAAATAATACGCGGCAATTACGCTCATCTTCGTAACCGTCTTTCGGAGTATACCATACATTGAGTGTCACTGATTGGACTCATCTTTGAATTATAAAATTGAATAATAATAGTCATTTTGCGAATAATTCCGTAATCATCGTCGAAATTAAATATTGTGAAAACCGCAGTGTGAACTCCATTTATTTAATTTGGTGACTTTATCCAGTGATTAATTTCGTGTAATCTCCGCAGACTTTACCATAACATATCCTTGACTCAAAAAATCTGTGCACCTGATTTAAACCGAACACTCAGAAATTTATTGCGGAAGCCATTGTATTTCTGAGCTACCGACTACCATCGCCGACGGCACGCATGGCTGGCCTTTCCAACGAAGATGAGCGACTCTGGACACCATCACCGAGATTCTCCATAAACTCGAAACCATAAAATCTCATAGGGGTGAGCTAAATTATTTGTGTTAATAAGAAACGCGAAATCGTCGACATTCCTCAAACAACAAGTTCGTATGTCTAAACTCACACACCAGAATCCGTTCGAATATAATTAGCTTAGATTTTACATCAACTAAATTGATTTGTAACAGAATTTAAATCTCATGGGGTCAATAAAATTCTGAATGGGGATATTTTATCTAAATTATTGGAGGACCCGTCATAATAAAACCCAACAGTCAGAACCTTAATTCATAATAAATTCAGAACGAGAAACACGACACAGGAGATCTGCCTAGCAGTTTAAGGTAAGGATCCGCAAGAAAATTGAATTCTCACGCATGGACTCCGTAAGTCATGTGAATTTAATTTCAATTTAATTAAAATATAAAAGACCTCCGTCTGTTTATATCATATGAAAGGGTGGGTTATCGTTCAGGTTATCCAAAAATATCTCTGAAACTAAGGAAGATGACGAATTTTTACAAAAATTTGAGGGCTGTGGGTGAGCAGAGGGTGTGTATTGAGAATTCGCAATTGAAAAAATTGACTCGGTCTGTTTTTTCAAAAATATCTCCGAAACGTAAGGAGATAGCGAATTTTCATTCAAAAGATAGGGGGGGGGGAGGCAAGCTGTATTGAATTCTCCATAAGCGAATTCAATATAACAAAAATGAAAAAATGAATTGAAGTGTGTGAATTTGTTATAACACAGGCCCTCCCCCCTAATTTTTGGATAAAATTTTTTCCCAATTTTGCAGTAAAAATTCGCTATCTCCCTTAGTTTTAGAGATATTTTCGAAAAACTCACCGACTCTATTTTTTTGGTTGTGAATTCTCAATGCACACGCTCTCTCCTCCAGCCCCCCCCCATAATTTTCGTAAAAATCGCTATTTCCCATAGTTTCTAAGATATTTTTGAAAAACTCAACGACTCAATTTCTTTGGTTGTAAATTCTCAATTCACAAAAATTTTGTCATATCCTTTTTTGTAGAGCCCATTGAGGGTTACAAATAAGGTCATGAGAAAAAAATTTCTATCTCTCTTAGATTCCGAGATATCCTCATCAAAAACTGGCCAAAAGCCAAAGTCGATTTAACCCGTTTCACGACTTCGCTATTGAATGTACTCGATATCTTGAAAAGTACACAAGCGAGTGTATACATGTCGATGATTTAACCATTGCCAAACGGCGATGGCCAAGGAACTCCAAGGATATTTATATTTTGTTTTTGGAACAAAGTAAATCCAAATAAAATTATATATAATATTATCTGGAGTCTTTCCTTGTGACGTGAGTCGCTGTTTGGAAAAAAGATTGAAATCCCCTAAAAACAAAGAAAAATTTTTTTGAAAAAACCGGTCAAGTACGCCTTTGTAAGCATTGTATTTTTTCAAAAAAAAAAATTATTGTTTCTCACCAAAAAAAATTTCAAAAAAAATTGTAGTATTTCTCAGAAAAAAAATTGAAAAAATGCTGTGTAACCATTTCAATGCGTTGTTGTGGAAAAATGCCCGAGTACTTATTTATGGATAGTTGCTTCTGGGAAATTGAAAAAAGTGCAGAAATAAGGAAGAGCGCCAAGTTCAGGAAGTTGAACTTGTCATTTTGAAAAACCACAGAACTTTTCATAATATCTAGAACCAATTTCAGCTTTTTTCTACAGTCGGCTTGTGCTGTTGCAAATTTTATAAGTTTGAACTCATCAATGGCAACTCAATATTGTCTATCCCTGTGAGTCACGGAGTGGGTACGACCATAAAAAGTATGGTTATCAACACAAAGTCAATGAAAAAGAGTGTCAATACGAGTGTTTTTTTAAGACAAAAATTGTTCAGAAAATTCTCAGGACCAACGTAGTTGGCGCGGTAGTCCCGTCGAGGTTGAATATACACTGACCACTGGTTGCGGCCAAACACTTGTGTTGTAGGATATGGATGCATTTTGTACAATTCCTATGTTTTTGAGTTTAACAGTAGGATTTTCTACATAACATTTAATTTCCCATCATGAAATCCAATCTTCCTGTTTAAATTTTTTAGTTAATCATCAGAACGTAGTTGTTCAATCGAGACCGGGAGAACCAAGAATTGATTCGGCCTCAGTGCAATGAAATTATTGACAGCACTTTCCAGTTTTGTATAAGTGAATACTTCATAATGAACAACGCCTGCGTTTGCAGAATTTACGGCATCAATTATCGTTTCCAGAGAATGCATGTACTTATCCAGCTCGATTTCCAAACATTTCACCCAATATCGGATGCTATTCAGCATTCGATTATATAGCAATGATGTGAATTTGCCATCTTTTTGTGACTCTTCAATAAATTTGACGGCCTTAAAAAAAACTTTAATACAGGTTCGACTTTCGTTTCTCAATTGATCGAGCTGATCATGTAGGTGATGTAATGCTATTTGAGCCTATGCCTGTGACAATCATTGATCGTTCGATTGGATATTTCCTCATAGTTGAGAAACTCTTTTCGGAGCATTGAATGAAATATTCAATGATCCGGAAAGAGTTTCTGAGATAATTCCAAAATATCCAGAAGGTTGACGTTTACTTTCCTCAGACACTGATTGATTCATGAAAAACTGTAATTGGTTCATGTACTTTTCTTCTTTCTGAACCCTTTGCAACAGATTTTCACCAAAAGATGCTCTCACGCATGTAATAGTCTCTGCATAATATTTACATGACCGATTCATATCTTCCAATTCATCTCGTGTGATGACTCGTCTTTGAGGAATGAATATTTTCAAGTCAATGTGTTGCTAGCTTCCACTCAGCTATCCATTCATAATGCAACCAATTGGACGTTGGAAAACCGTATTTACAAAATCCATAGCGTGACAGAATGATGCTATGAGTAGTTGAAGCGCTAAAACGGTGGCCATCATATTGTCTTGTCGAAGGAATCCACTCAACTGGTAAAATTGTGATTAACCTGATGGTTCATATCGGATTTCCCCCACCACGATTTTTCTCATCGATCCAACCATTAGAAGTGTTTTTGAACTCCAAACTTTTGACAGATCGCCCATTGCCAGTCCCCCACCCCCGCACGCACAACTTCAGTGCGCACGCAAATCAGACACACCGGTCGCCTGGCAACGTGGTTCAGTTTATTAGTGCGTGTGTGATTCTCGCCTCGCTAACTACCGCGGCCCAGTGCGCATGTACCGAGTGTAGTGTTGTCTCTCTCGCACCCGCTAACACATTGCGGAGCATCCAATGAACGTTGTGCTGTGTTAGTGCTACAATAAAGACTTCTAATGACTTTATTCAGAGGGCAACCACTGTTGTAAATAATCTAGCATTTAATCTCCGTCAGTAATAATTTCCTTTCAATTATTTTGTGATTGTCTGCAACGCGCCGTGTCAACGGTCGAATTTCTCCCGTTCAACATACGCGATACAAACGGGGAGTGCATCGGATGTCAACATTCCGACTTTGCTACTCTGTTCCTACAAATACTCCACACATCACACAGGCAGCATTCACCTCTACCACCAGCATTTATTGAGTACTCCGCTGGTACGAGGCATACACAGCGACAATGGACACCCCACGCGCGGCATGGGCCAACGAGGATGATAACCTCACCCGCAGTCTCATCACACCTACATCGCATCTCGACCACTTGGGCTAACGAGGATGGAAACCTCACCCGCTAGCTTCGCAGCGATATTCACACATGAGGGAGAGAAGAAAGTAACCTCATGCCAAATTACTCCAATAGCAGCGTTGAGAATATCGGGCCGACTCACTCATCTCATCTCCGCTAAACACATCGTTGAGACTTACACACCTGCCTTCACACACACGAGCATTCACAAAAGGATTCATCTCATCATTCATTTCAACAAGCCCTGTCGCTCAGCTTCGCGGATCTCACGCATATTTCTTGCGAATCAACACTTGGACTCGGGAACAGCAACTACTCGGAGAACAGCCCACGCCTAGCAGCAGCTAGGGTGCCGCAGTCACCTCCATCAACAACATTTGTCAAGCTCATGCTTGACCTTGTCTTGTTCTTTTTAATTTTTTTCTTTTTGTTACAAAAAAAACTACGTTTTTTACTAAAGCAGGGAGTCATGTAGCGGCTCACTACATCCACACTGAGACATGTATTGCACTGCTCTCATGCACACACATACCTGAGGAACATACGCACGTCCCAGGTGTTGCCATCGCTCCCGCTTAGTAGTCGTGTGGCTTTCGCTACTCGGTGGACATCTTCACCTCACCTGTATATATAATACATTCATACCACCGACTCATCCTGTACATACTCATATCACGACTATAAACTAATTACTAGTTTGCAACCGTTGCCTCGCGTAGTTGATTCGTTACTTTCGCGATCCCACACCACCTCGANCCCCCACAAGGTAACATTGAAATATTTTGAATATTATTGACGCCTCCTCACAAAAATCGTCACGAATCAATTGATTTTCATAATTTAGCATTCTGAGTCTGATTCTCCGGATATAAAGATTAGTAATGATTATTCGGAGATCTCCTCATAATTATTACATAGACGATTATGTTAAAGCACGTTTAGCAGAATCGTTATGAAAGCACAAATAATGATCTAACCCTGATTGTGCGTCTGATGTTAGATTATAATATACGGGGCATTCTATGTCAATTCGACCGGTTTAAACCCTGACCATCTCAGATTCGTTTCGTTTTTTTTTTCATGATTCTACTCGATGAAAAATCCACCCTAAATTTTTTCCAGTTTTTTTATCAATTCTTTAATTTTTTTATCAATTTTTGAAGTAGATTAACGAAAGCTCCATTTTGAAAATCTGAAAAAATTCACAAAAATTTTATGCTACCAAACAGTTGTTTCAAGCTATTTTTTAGGGTGGAAATAGAAATAGTACGCCCTATTTCTGTATGCGCTAGGAAAAAAAATACATTTTATCTATGGAATTTACGTTAACGGAAATTCTGAATCCGAATCAGACGTCGATTTTTATAAGTTGTGGTCAGGTTTATTTATTTATAACATTATTATTGTTTAATCGATCATGTCATGGAAACGGTTGCAGATAAAAATACATATTTTTTATCGTATAACTTTTTCTCCTAACTGCGATAGATAAAGAGTTATCATGGATGAGAGGGAAGTGGGCAGCACGTTAACACTTGCGCCGATGTTGGGGCGCTCCGATACGTTTATTGGCAAACTCGATCGAGGTAGAGGAGAATGGTTCAAACGAAAAATGTTCATCATTGAATGTGACATATAATTGATGATTTTCCATTTGATCCGTCAATTTTTCATGAATTTTCCAAGTTGATTGAGGAAGGCCCCTACTGGAAAATCTGAAAAAAATAACAAAAATTTGATATTACCAACAAAGTATTTTACGGCATATTTAAGAGTGAATATGGAAATTAATCGTGTAATAGTTGCATTGATTCAAAAAAATACTCATTGTCTCACTGTCGGAGTATAAATTAAAATCCGATTTTGTTCATGATTTTTTTCTCAATTCTATATTATGAGGTAAGGCTTCAGTCAAAATTTCAGTCCAAGATAAATTTTTTTGAACGAGTTATGATTTTTCTAAAATTTTGCGCTTTTTTCGCTTGTAAAAACAAGCCTACATTCCTATCGCCTTTGATTCCCACTGAACAAAATCGGTGTCATCGATTTTTTTCGACTCCCGGTTTCACGTCGAATCGCCCAGGAAGGAATTGAATAGTTGATGAATATCGAGACAAGGCAATAATCAAGTCGAAGTAAGCCCTAAAATGTAGATTTCGGCGAATCTCCATGGAATTTTTTCTCCATCTTCTGCGATTTTAATGATTAAGAGCTGAAGTTCAAATCTGTCCTTTAAGAAACTAAGATTGATAAGTCTATGGAAATAGATTTGCGGTATTCACTGTGCTCAATGACAAAAAATTTGTATATATGGAAAAATATATGAATTTTATCATGCGGAATTCAATTCTCCTCTATCTCGATCGAGTTTGTCAATAAACGCATCGGATCACCCCAACATCCGCGCAAGTGCTAACGTGCTGCCCACTTCCATCTCATCCATGATAACTTTTTATCTATCGCAGTTAGGAGATAAGTTATTTGATAAAAAATATGTATTTTTACATAACAAATATCTTTTGCTTGAAATTTTTTTCTCTTCATTTATTTAATTGAATCACCACGACTTCCTGGCAAATATCCTTCAGGTTATGAGCCCTATGTTTTTATAAAACATCACGCATTCGACTGCGCATAATAAGAAGTGTAAAAGTGATTAAAAAGAAGGAGGTTAATTGAACAATAGAAGTGGATGTATAGAAAAACCACGTGGATGCCACGAGAATAAAGAGGAAAAATTAGAAACAAACGAGGACGATGGATGAGAGTGAGAAGATAAAACAGATACCCGAGGAGATGGGCGACAAGAGTAAGTACTAAATTCATTTATTAAGTGGAAAAGCGCGGAGGCTAACACGTAGTGAAACGGCGGGAAGAACGTGGTGACGCCATGAGATAACGTGGCGGAGGAGAAAAAGCAATTACGTGTTCAAACAAATAGAAATTCATGCGAAATTAAAATATAAATAATCCAAACTAAATTTGTAGTCAAAACGAAGCGACTGAATTGATGAAATAACCTATCAGGTTGATTATTCCAAGAATAAAGAGAGATGCAATTTCGTGCTGAGAGTAAAATCCACAATTCGATGTGTTAAACAAAGAGAGAAAATTCGCATGTGCGCGCGCAGCATGGAGCATGAACGTAGGGAATAGGCTGGAGCCGCAAGTAGTTCGAGATAAAAGAGAGAGAGAAAGAGATAGAAATAAAAGCGGAATAATTCCCTCGTGAGTGTCTCTGTGTATGTGCGTGAGACATGCGATGTACCGGTACAATTACATTGAATAGATGTTTGCGCACTAATACATGTATTTATTGAATAACGTAGGATCAATCCGTCATAACTTATTAACCTAAAATTTGAGATGAATGATTAGAGAGTAAATAATAAACTGGTTACAGCTGATCAAGCATTACTGGAGCTTTGGAAGTACTTATGTGGAACTTTCAAGCTTAATGAAGCTCATGAGGATGAAAAAATCACCATTGATATTCAAGGGGAGAAAATCTACGTGAGAACTACGAAAGGAATCAGTTATCTCACGGGCGAGTAAAATTTGAATGATGAAAATGAAGTCAATATTGACGAACGATCATGGGTACACAAGTGCTTGCAGGTCGACATTAAACACTTAATAACAAACTGTATTGAAAAATTAAAAATAAAAGTAACTAAAAATTATACTATTTTACAATTGAAATAATTTAAGACTCTGAAGAGACAGTTGGCAAATGTGCGCTTGCGTTCGATATCACATGAACTAACTGACTGGAGTGGACTTGGCCGAGATATAGCATTCGTATCTTCATACATGTCCACTCATGCGGGGGCTAGCAATATTTGTGTTAAATATACTAGCCTCAGGATTCAGTCCTCGGGAAATACATAATTTCAGACAATTTCTAAACTAGAGTTTTTCGATATCTAGATAAAAGAATGATCACCATTGAGCAATGGAATGAACTCGTCGAGTGACACGACGAGAGGGTTCAAAAAGAACAAGAACTGGTGATGCCGAGAGACTATTCAGAGCAGATGAAAACTGTTGCCTTGATACACACAGAGGAAGAAGAGAAGAGAGGAAAGATGAAAGATGATAAGATGAAAGATGGAAAGATGTACGATGAAAAGAAGAATGATAATGATGAAGATGAAATACAGATGGTTGATGAAGAGATAGAAGAAATGAAGAGAAGTGACAAGGCAACAGAAGACATTCCAAATACAGACAGAAACAAACCCCAAGTACAGAGTGATATCAAAACAAACCTTAATATCAGAATTATTCCAAAAGAAACAATCAAGAATTCGACCGTACCTTCAGGGAGAGTAGCTAATGATAATGAGTCAATGCAAGCCCAAATAGATAGACAAGAGAGGAGAATGGATGACTTGATTCGTACCGTGAATAAATTTTGTACAGCCTCAAGTAAGACTAGTGAAAAACTGGTTGAGATGATGGAAACAATTAGAAAAGAGGATAAGAAAGACAAAGATGATGTTAGAGAAATGATAGAAGAGATGAGAAAGGGTTATAATCAGCAAATAACAGGACTGAATAGTGTTGTCGCGACATTGGAGGAAATTTGTGAGAGTAATGGCAGGGATGAAGAGATAGTGAAAGTTATCAGTAACGACAAGGGCGTGGAATCAGTGAAGGGACCAGTTGAAAAGGAAGAAATCAGAGAAATAATCAAGGAGTATTTTGATAATCTAACAAACGATCAGTCGAGTAAAATGACGGGAAACGGAGTTGAACAGTTGGAATAGGGAACAATAGGGAATGGAATGGAATAGGGAACAATAGGGATGACGTTAATAGGGGATACAAGTTGACAGATAAAATGAATTATGAGTACTTTTACGACTTCTTCCCATCAGAATTAAAAACTAAAGAATTGTTGTTTATCATTGATCCAAAATTAGAGCCAACTAAAAATCCAGATGAAGCAACACTCCAAAAATTGAAATTCAAAGTACGTGACATTTTGATGAATCAATTGAGCGATTTTTATCATCAAAAGGTATCAAAGTTTCAGGATCCGGTAAAGATCTTAGAGAAATTAAAGGAACTTAAACGATGCGAAAATAATCTACCAGAACGTACAGTACGTAAACAATTGAACAACATGATATACATTGTAAGGAAAACATCTGCAGTAGAATTTTGTGAGTCATTTGAGGATTAAATTTGAAGCTATGAGAACTGTCCTAATACAATTCCACTGTCTGAAGCTGATATTCGTGGCGCATTTTTCAATGCTGTGGCAGTTTCGGTCCCCAATATCCAGACATTCGATTTCTGGTCTAGGGAACATACAAAACAGAGTCTTACATATGAGCACCTGAAAAAGCTCGTAATGCAGGACGAGGCTGATAGAAATCAGACGACTGTTGACAACAAAGAGCTGAGGGTAGCAAATTTCGCTGCCGGCGACAACAACAAGTGCTATCGTTGTAACAGTGTTGGTCATATAGGTCGATTCTGTACAAACCAAATTATGTGCTATCGATGCAACAAATTGGGGTCTCATGTTGCCAAAGACTGTCCAGGTACAGAAGCAAGGGAGCCACTGGCTCCATCAACTGGAAATCCGAAGAACAGAGGTGGGGGCCACTCTCGAGGGTCACACTCTAGTCAACGAGGCTTTAAGAGAAGATATAATACTGAATATCTGAGAGGTGGAAAGAAGGGGAAATTCGAGAGTCGCAGGGGAAGAGGGGGGCATAACCCTCAACACAGCCAAAAGAAGACAAGTTCCAATGGGAACACACAAAACAACAAACAGCAAAATCAAAAAGGAGTGGATGGATCCAAAGAGGGATCAAACTCGAAGAATGGTAAGTCAAATGACATTAATAAATTAGATGAAACAGAACCAATCAAATTTGAAACGATGTCAGCCGGTCTAGAACAAAACAATTGCAATAAGTACATTACGAAATTCTTAGCGGACTCAGGTGCCACAGAACATTTCACTAACTGAAAAATTATTTTTAAAACGTTGGATGAAACAAATAGAGGTATAATAAGATGTGCAAATGGAAATGAGTCAGCAGATTTGAAATGGAGGGAGCGGGAAAAATTGAGATCGAATTAGATAATGGTGGAAAACTAGAAATCGATACGGTAATTTTTGCGGAAGCTCTCCGGGAGAATTTATTATCACTTCGCAAATTCGCAGAGATGGGTCTCGCCATCTTTCTCGATAGTGAAAAGATTGATATATTCGATCCGAAATCGAATGAATCGTTTATATACGGTGTATACGAGCGTCCGTACTGGATAATTGACCTTGAAGTTGATAATCCTGACTCAGGATCAGATAGGTTATCTAGAAAAGTTAACAGACGAGTTATTACACACTTAGCTGAAGGTGAATAAGAAACTAAACGTTATTGGACGAGAAGTGTAACCGCGAAATTAAAAGAACATACTTTAATTGAAGAGACAGATGTAGAGTCCGTTAGACTTGAGGAAACAAAAGTAGAGGGCGAGGAGAAAGAAATATTATCCGAAAAATTGGATGAAACCGAGAAAATCAGCGATATTAAAATTCCATACGAGCAGTTAAACTTCGATGTCACATTCTGTGATCGCAAGATACATGACCTCGAGGAATTACCATTCGAAGAACCAGAAGAGAAGGTTTCCCCGTTCCCCAAAATCGACAGAATGTTTTTAAATAATAATAAAACGATGCTTTGGCACGTTAGACTGGGACATGCGTCAATTCCATACTTCAAAGCATTACAGCTTAAGATTGCATACAGCTTAAAGATTTGTATCAGGTAGTATTCGATGAATCAATTTCAAAATGTGAAGTCTGCCTTGTTTCCAAATTTAATAAGCTACCGTTCCCATCAGTGCGAAGACGTGCGATACAACCGTTACAAATAATCCATTCGGATGTAATGGGTCCTATATCTCCAAGTTTTTATCCTAAGGGATATCGTTTTATTTCGGTATTTATTGACGATTACGCGCGATTCGCGATGGTATATCCTATGACAGGAAAGAATAAGACAGGACATTGCTTGGAGATGTAAGTGAGGAGTGCTCGAAACTTGTTGGGTCGTGACGCTAAAGTATGCTATTTACGTTCTGATCAGGATACTGAGTTTACAGCGCGTTATACAATAGAAGTATTGAGAAAATTAGGTGCGGAGCTGTAACTAGCTTTTCCAGATATACCTGAGCATAACAGGGTGTCTGAACGTTTCAATCAAACCATTCAGAAGAAGGTCAGATTATATATGTATGATGCAAAGTTACCAGAAAACTTATGGGATTTGGCTTTATCAGCTGCTGTATATGCATATAATCGTACCCCTCACAAGTCTAATGACATGATCACTCCCTTGGAAAGATTTCCCACTGATCATAGCTTTGATATCTACAGTCCAAAGTTTCGAAATGTAGGGACACGGACTATTTTAGTTGGATATACTCCATCTGGGTATTTACTTCTAAGCCCTGAGAAAGGAACAATCTATGAGAGTAGACATGTCAGATTTGAAGAAAAAGCAGTTTATGGGGAAAAATATCAAAAGAATAACATTAAAGACTTTCCTGTGGTAGAAGAAGACGTTGATAAAGAACAGTGGTTTGTCAAGTTTAATGAGAATGATGGAGGTATTGAGAACTTCTCAAAATCGGAGGGAGAAAGTAAGAGAAAACAAGGAAGACCCAGAAAACAAAATTCAGTAACAAACGATTTGAAGCTTGATAATTAGGCGGGTACAATTGAAGGAACGAAAAGGAACTCAATTGAAGAGAACTTGAGAGCTAGTGTCTCGCTGGCCTATACCATTAATCTTAAAAGTCAATTAGAAGTGAATGAACAAAACGATGAAATTGAAGAGAACTTGAGAGCTAGTGTCTCGCTGGCCTATACCATTAATCTTAAAAGTCAATTAGAAGTGAATGAACAAAACGATGAAATTGTTTATGCACTATTGTCAAGCATCAACTCTGATCCAAATAACTTTATGGGACTGGAGAACTCTGATTTGGAACCTTGTTTGTTTACCTGGCGAGATGGGGAAAAATTCCTAATACTACTGTTGTATGTAGATGATATTCTGTTAACCAGTAACGATCCGGTGAAGCTAGAAGAAGTAAAATTGAAGTTAAGTTCGGAATTTGAGATGACTATCTTAGGAGAACCGAAAGAATTTTTAAGCATTACGATTAGAAGAGATAGGAGTAATAGAAGTATCAAATTGAGCCAAGAGAAATATGTCGAGAAAATTCTGAAAAGATTCGGTTTTGAGCAAGCTCATCCTCAAAGAACTCCAATGGAAACAAATCAAGTCACTAATAATAAGAGGAAAATGAAAGAAGAAGATCACAATGATGAAAAATTGAGAGTGACTGAGACGAGACAAAATATTCCCTACCGAGAAGCAATAGGGAGTCTATTGTATTTAGCAAGGGCTACCAGGCCAGATATCTCCTACACTGTAAATGTGTTGAGCAGACATTAGATCGACCCAACTGAGAGTGACTGGTGTATCGTTAAGAGGGTATTTAGGTATCTCAAAGGTACAGTTTCTTTGGGTTTGACGTACACTGGTGAGACAAAAAACCCTTCGATCCTCACCGAACTCCCACATAAAATTCATGTGAAAGGTAAAGACAAAAAAGTGTAGCTGAAAAAAATTGCCGGTCCTGTATTAGCCCCTATAGTAGTCAATATTGAAAAATGTTATGTATACGATTGTCCTTCACTCGTTCATTTCAAATATTTCCCAACTCGTACATGTCCTTTCCATAGTTATATGGATGAACCCAAGGCATGTATTCAAAGAAAATGTTGAACTACTTAAAAAGTGGATAATGAAAAAAAGAATTGTACGATCAGCCGAGCGATCCATCGATGTTTATTATGAATTAAAGAATTTGGCTTTAATGGATTACGAAGATATTGCGTATCTGCCACATTCATTCATAAGTTTCAACGCCCCATCCAGTGTCGATAAGGCTTGGACCAATTTAACTGATGCTATGAGAGCTGATTGCAAGATTGCAGGATTGAAACGTTGTTGGGAGCATTACGCAACGAACTGAGGAGATACTCTTGATGGACCACCCCCTATGATAAGAGATTCTGTGGAACGTAATGAATCTTGAGAAAAAATTTAAAAAAAAACATTTTTTCTTGTAATTAAGCTTTATTCGCATATTTTCTAAAAAATTACTACATCGTAATATTTTTTCAGTGAGAAATTTTTCATTAATAAAAAAATTAGAATGAAAATATTGTTTATTCATTTATTTCTTTATCCATTCTTAAAATAGTTTAGGCTTCCACTTTTTCCTCTGGAGCTGGTGGCCTCAAGATTTCACAGAGTATGAAGTCGTTTTATGGACCACCCAAGTACTTCAGCTCCATTTTATCCTTTAACACGAGTGACTGCAAATTCTCCCACTCCTCCGGTTGGTTGTTGAAATAATTTGATACTCTATTGGTTGCAAAGACTGCACGTTTGCCATCCAAATAAGAAAGTACGCTCTCCCCGAATTTTGTTCTCGGTTTGTAAACTGCAGTGATGCCGTACACCTTATTTGGATCCAATTCTGACTTCTCCAGCAGAGGAAGACTCTCCCTCATGGAGACACTATTGAATTTATCGAAGTTCATGATGTTGGTTCTGCAATGTTGGTCTGTTGGAGATTTGAGCACAACACTTCGACGTCACTTTTCAACTGGCTTATTTTTTTCAATTTTTCAATCAATGGAGTAACTCTTCATGAGCAGAGGAAAAAGTAAACTGATGCTATCCTCTCGAACTTGGGAGGTTATATAGTGAATTACCCCACTCTTCTAAAGCATTTTTTGACGGTTTATGTGTACATGTTTTCTTGAAATTTTTTTATTAGGGCGGGAGGGAAGGGAGGGTATCCGATTGTCTGTTTGCAACCACCTATTGTGGTGGGAATTTTTCTCTAAATTTTATATCCAAAATTATATTCGTGAATTTTTTTTCTGAATCCTCCACTGTGAACGCACATGTTTTTCAATGGAATTCCGGGAAAAATTACGTTCGAGCCTGTAGATTGCTTTTTGACTCTTTCTGGAATGAGACAAAAGTGAAAGTTCTCATGTTCTAAATTTTTTTCTGTGATGACTCATGTTTTCCCGAATGGAATTCCAGGAATCTCAAGAACAACCATGAAAAATGATTAGTAGCTCAGTTGTGAGAACTCTCACAACTGATAAAAGAATTAATTAATTAATTGATCAATTAATTACCCACCCACCACCCACTCACGGGAGATCCTCGGACACCTTGCCAACTGACCCTCGTGACCCTTCCCAACACGTTGATCCAGAGCCCGCCTCATACATCTACTAATAATTATGAAATTTCTTACAGTTCAAAATTTTCCAGTCTTCGCCTCCCTCTTCATTCCCTTTTACACCACTGTAAAAGTATTCATTTCTTTTTATGGAGAAATTGTATAATCTAATCTGATGCTCTTTCTCCGATTCAAAGTATTTTCTTCTCATTAATGGTCTTTTTCAACATTTTAATCGACGATTCCATGCACTTGAAATTTTATTTTAAATAATGATCTGAAATTTTTTCAAAATTTTCATAAAATTCAGGAATTCTTCGGAATACTTTCTAAGAAACTTGAAAATTTTGTAAAATGATTGAGATAATTCAAAGAATTTCTCGAATTTTTAAAATTATTTTTTCCTCTCTCATTTCAACCAGAGTGTAGTGTTTGGGATCACATGACTCCTTCATATCAGTTTTATTCGAAAAATTACACCCTCGTCTATCAACTGTTATTCTGTTGTTTGTTCAAAAATTTTCGAATGTTTAAGAAATACCAAAAAAAATTTATTTCCGAAAAAATCGCCTACTTACGCAAATTTCTTTAGAAAACCTCATAATTTTCTTGAATTTTTGGAAAACCCAAAAAACTTTCATGTCGCTGGTTTCAATAGTTTCGGCTTTGCATTATTACCTCAGTTAAATGGAAGGGGCTTCCTTTCCATATTCTTTCTCCATTAGACATATATGAATTTACATATTTACATTCCATTTCCAGTTGGAAATATGCTTTGATAGTGATGCCCATTTGCTTATCAATCATTCATGAAGCCCCTTCGTAGTACTTAATTCTTCTTACGATGCCATCTGTCGGTGATTATATTGTTACATTTAAATTAATAATAATTCAATGAATTAATGTAGGGGCGTATTTATTGACAGTTCTTCAGAATCTAACATAAAATCAAAAATTCATCATACATGAATTTATTTTCGAACATCAGAGAATCATTCTACTTTCTTTTATTTACATTAGAGGGAAAGAGGATAGATTAAACTATTCTATTCGTAACACTACTACCCTTCCAAAAAGTTGCCGCCCCGGCAACTCCTACTAGAGCAACAGAAGATTCTGGAATTCATTAATTTCTTAAAATTCTCAGTGATCAGGGGCTATGAGCCCCTTCTTCCAATTTAAAACCCTGACGGAAAATAACAAAATTGGAATAGGTTTAATTCAATTTAATTGTAAAAAAAAAAATTCAAAATAGTCCATTATTCTTGACGTTTCCATCTTCATTCCAAGGAACTCTGGGGGCTGAGAACCACAATCAAATCATCTTTCTCCATCCTCATCATTTCTCCTTCCTTGCGAGGAAAAGGGTGCTCTATGTCCTCAACAAAAAGGAAGAAATACATCGGCAGAGTTCTGTCCTTTTCATTTAACATGACGTCAGCAAAAACATGCACAAGCATGTTCACAAGCATGTGGCTCTACAAGCTCTCACATTCACACAAACAAGCAAATCAACAAGCAACAAAGAAATATTACAAGCTGAAACGTTATCTACACGTTTCAATGAAATAATTGTAATTCACAATTTTAGCTCAATTACGAAATAAAACCAATTTTCACATATTTACAAGACTCGGCGTCTCGAGAGACCGTTCCTAGGCGTCCCTAAGAACTAAACTTCGAGTATTACTCCCATTAAATCACAGGAGTCTTCCTTGGCTAGAGGATTCACTCACTTCTTTACTCAGCCACCTTCCAAGAAAAGAAGTCTTCTCCACCATACTGTGGAGGATTCACGCTCTCTCCCACGACTGAGGAGACTGCCCTACACATTCAGAAGATTCACTCAATCTCATTTTTACTCATTGTAATGAGTGAGTTGATTGATTTGATTGATTGATTTGATTTATTAACTGTAAGTTATGTCTTACAAATTGACACCAACAAGTGGAGTCGACAGAGGATGAAAGTATTAACAGCAACAAGATATTACAAGAAAAAGTAAAAATAAGTAAGAGTAAGTAAGAAATACCAAGATCTAGTGCACATAGTAAGTGAAAATCATCAAAGTGACAAAAGAAAGCTAAATTGAACAAGGTAGTAAAAGCTGTTAAATTTAAATCAAATTAAATTAATCCTTAAATGCGGTGTAAAAAGCAGTAGCTGGCAATATGTGCTCAGTAGACAATGACGGACGGGCTCCCAGTAGAGATGATTCATCGTAAAATGAGCATGAAAATCAGAGAAAAAGGGGAGGTGAGTGAATGGGGAAGAAAGTGGGGAAAATGAATCACGAGGGGGAGGAATAAGTGCAATTAGTAGCATCGGATATGCAGTTTATTATGGAGAAGCAGCTGTCTCAGAGCAGCATTGAAAGAAGCACTTGACGTGAGATCACGCACAGATGAAGGAATAGAATTCCAAAGGTACGTTGCGGAGATGAAAAAGGAGCATTGCAGAGCCGACGTACAGTAGCGCGGGATACATAGGGGTGCCACATGACCACCCATCGGTCGAGCACTTTGATTGACCACAAAACGATTTAGCAGATAAACAGGCACTCTAGAGGAGAGCACTCTATATGTCAGACTCCCAAGGAAGTATTTCCTGCGAGCCTCACACGTGAGCCAACCAAGTCTCTCACGATACGGGGTCATGCGCTCGTCACGCCTAGCTCCAAAGACAAACCTAATCCCACAATTGATGAGACGCTCTATCTTGACTGCAAGCTCCGCAGAGAGACCATCATACACAAGGCACCAGTAGTCAATCAACGGAAAAATAAGGGCTTGTACAAGGTGCACACGCAGCCGCAGCGTCGTACTGGGAGGGAAGAACCGAAGTCTATACAATACGGAGTGAATCCTCTGTGAAATACCCAAAACATGAGGTCTCCATGACATTTTGCTATCAAATGTCACACCAAGGTTGCATACAGATGTCTCAAAGGGAACCCTAGAGTCACTAATGGTCACTAAAGAGGCATCCCTAGAGTACAACCTGTTCCCAAAGGGTTGAGAACCAAAAACAATGGCCTTGGTCTTAGCAACATTGAGTTGGAGTCTATTTGCTGCCGCCCAATCAGCCATACAGCTAGCAACAGCACTCATGCTAGACGCAGCCTCATTGTGATCAAAGGGGGTATAACTAAAGTAACTAAAGTACACTTGAAGGTCATCAGCATAGATGAGATGCCTCACATTTGCAGGAATCGCTTCGCATACATCATTGATGTATATGAGGAATAGCAAGGGCCCAAGGACTTGAGGTACACCCTTATTGAGAGGACGGAAAGATGACATTCCTCTCGATCCATCAAGCGTTGCCTGAGAGCGCCCCGACAAATAAGAAGCAACCCATCTAATCACACTGATAGTAAACCCATACTTATGGAGCTTTTGCAGCAGCAGCGCATGGCAGACTGAATCAAACGCCTTACTGAAATCGACCAACAACAGCATCGTGAGCTCACGTCATCATTCAACCTCAGCAAAGCAGTCTGAGTGCTGTGCCCAGTACGGAAACCAGCCTGGAAGGAATCAAGTATGCAGTGACAAGAAAGGTAGCTATGTATTTGAAGTGCAGCTAGCCTCTCCAGGACTTTCGCCAAGAAGCACAACAGCACGATCGGCCTATCGTCATTTACCGAAGAAGGATTTTTCACCTTCTCCAGCGCAACCACTAATGATTTTTTCATTGCTCAAGCCCAAAAAGGGCTCTTTTACCGACGGTAGTTAAGCATGAGAAGTAGGTCTTTTTACCGTTGAGCAGTATAAAAGTGAGAAATGCACTACTTAGGAGTGAAAAAGTGAGAAATGCACTCCTTAGGACTGAAAAACGTGTGGCGCCACCCAGCGTTAATGTACCGAAATATAAAACTACATATAAAAACTGATAAATTCAGCCAGTGAATCCCCTTCATTATCTTCAAAATTGTTAAATTTTAAATTTGAAAATACACCTGAAAATTAAAATGAAAAATAAATTATTAAAAAATCTTAATTTTGATAATAATAATATTAGAAATATCATTTCATAGAAAA
>NW_021680512.1:53243-74473 GCF_001412515.2 Diachasma alloeum
GCGCCTGTACTCCACCAGCGTTGAATTCAGCACTTCTCCGCCTTAGCACGTAATATACTATTTCCATTCACAAGGAAAACTCGAACCAGAGAATGAGCAGTTGAAGATCTTTAGCAGGAAAGGAGTTAGGAGGGGAAGAGCAACCTTAACCACTGATGCAGGGATACCAGCAGTGCCTCGAGTCCCAGTGGAGAAATGCCTGACCGCACACACAACCTCAGCCACTGTGACAGGGACAAAGGCAAAGCCATTCTCAGCATCAGAGCCTGCAGCCAGTGCACCAAGACACTCATCCACCAGCGGTTCATCAGCACCGAAGGACACACTCGCAAAGTGGACAATGAGAGCCTCCCCATCATGCCTAACTGTACTCGACTCAGTCGACAGTATTCCCAGTGAGCGCAGCTCCCGCCATATACGGATAGGATCAGAGATGGCCGATAGTCTGTCCTGATGATACCGCTGACGAGCACTATTCACGTCACGGTGAGCCAGGTCACGAGCCTCATGATACACAAGTAGAGCACAACGAGAGTTCTGTGTCTGTGTCTGTAGACCCTATAAAGACGATCCCTCTCAATAAGGAGATCATCAAGCTGCCCAGTAAGCCATGGTTTGCACCTCGATGAACGCCTCACCGTCTTCAAAGGAACAGCTACCTCAATTGCCCTGTCAAGATTAGAGCTAAGACGACTGACCATATCAGACAGGGAGGACGTTACATCGAAGCACGACCAGTCGCAGGATGACAGACACTGATTGAGGCTGATCGGACAGAGAGACGCAAAATCCCTAAACGAGAAATGAGCCAGGGGGGTCGATCGCGGGAAAACCACCCTCAACGTGGCCGTGATCAGATCATGGTGATCAATGAAGGGCACATCGGTCTTCCAATAAGAGATGAGCGTATCATGCCGATCAATAAAGCAGAGATCAAGCCATGGATTGACCCCGCCACGATGGTGAGTGGCTCCATGAGGAACCAGATAAAGAGAATTCTGCTCAACCGGAGATTTGAGGAGCTCCGCATCTGGCCCATGCGAGAGCTGATCCGCATTGAAGTCCCCAAGGATTACTTTAGTGCTATAGTCATCAAGATAATTATTAAGATTAGAAATGAAATCAGTGCCGGTAATGAAAGGAGCATTGGGAGGTCTATAGACTGCGGCCACGAAAATCGGAAGAACACCAGGATGATTGATCTCACAGAAAAGATACTAGGGATGGCCAGGGCTGCACGTCAAGACCACGGACGTTGACGCAAGCACCTTGACATCGAAACAGTTATTGATATATAAAGCGACCCACCACCATGCGTAATTCGATCACTCCTAAACAGCCTATAGCCATCAAGTCCTTTTACGTCATCATCAATCAGGGGGCAGAGCTTGGTCTCTGACATGGCTACTATATGGAACGGCGGACGAGAAGCTAAGAAGTGCTCGACACTCCCAATGTGAGTCCTAATCGAGTTCACATTGAGGTGACAAACGCGAAGACACTCCTCAGACAATGGAGGTGAAGCAACAGAGGAGTCAAAAGCAGGTGAATTAGCGTCAGAGGATGTATGCAAATGATGAGTGATATTGGTGTTCAAAGATGGAGACAGAAAATGAAATGAAGGATTAAATGAAGGATGCTTACATGACGAAGAATTTACTGAGAGCCTTCCGAGAAGTTTTTCAAGTCATCAATGAATGAGATGCGTGTCGACTTGTCTTCCTTCTTCCGCTTGACGTAGACCTCACCATTGCGTATGAATGTAGTGAACCCTTCCTTTCTGCATTCATCACGAACGGCACGACGCAGCTTGTAGAGATCAGGTGGCAGAAACTCATTGATGTTGATCAGTGACGGTTGTAACGGTGGAGTAATACCCGCCGACTGGACCAATTCAGCATCAAGAGAGGAGGAATGAAGCTTGCGGTGTCTTATTTGGGGCTTTATTACCTCTTGTGTTAAGACATTCGATGACAAAGTCACCAGGAGAGATGGAGGACGAGACACAGTAATACCACACAGACCCACCAGGCACAGCATTTCCATCCGTATCACCGTCCCTAGCGGCCCTATCACCACCTTCACGTCCCCTACCCTGCTGCGGAAATTGACGAGCAGCGACAACATTGTCCAAATGAAGCGAGGGGAAAACAGCCTGGAGAGCAGCAAAAGCAAGACATCTCAAGTCAGTGCCTGGCGCGTGATGAATGCCAGAAATAACGACTTCAGAGATGAGATGCACACGCTCGTTGACGATTTTCTAGAGGGACGTCGAGTGCTCCTTGATCGCTTCCTCTATATTGTCAACACGAGATACTAGTGATGACGAACCTTGAGGAGGCCCGTTGGACATGAGCTGGCTAACCGTCTCTCTCCGAGCTTCCTGCTCACCTTTCACTATTTTTACTCGTTCCTCGACACTCGTAACTTTCTTAAAGAGGGCAGGGATCTGCTCAAGAGCAGCCATAGAGGTCTTCATTACCGCCACATCTGCTTTCAAAGTACACAGCGAGTCATTCATGGACCCAATGTTACGAGTGCGTTCATCAATAACATCAAGCCTCTCAAGTATCCTAGCCAAAAGGGGATTAGAGCCCATGACATCAGCCATCTTGACATTAGTAGACATTAAACTATCAACACTTCTGGAGTGACTAGGAGTATTAGTTAAGACAAGTGTTGAATGAGACAAATCATCAGCAGTGGACACTATTGGCTGTAGTGGGGAGGGTTGAGGAACCACGTTGTTAGGGTCAGTTGAGTTTGAACCAATGCTCAACGGACTTGCCACAGTCTGAGGCTTATTACTCTCAGAACTCGCTGAACCATGACGGGTCCTCCTCGCAACTGGGGAATTCATATCAACAAGGCACACTCTATAAATACTACTTTATTCCCCTCCATAGTCTGATTGAAATTTGTGCATGTCACATGGAAAATTTTTTTACAATTCCCACATCGATGCATTTTAATATCAGTGTCCTTACGGCAGTTACTGCAGAGTTGTTTAGGCTTCCCAGTATCACCCATTGCAAGAAGTAAGTGCAGAGAGAATTCAAATTCAAATTCCAATATTCCCGGGATTTAGTGACAATGTGTTACTGCTTGTCGATAAGAAGGTGCAGCTGTAGCACCGCTGGTAGAGTAGAAGCCACAGTACACAACAGCGTAATTAGTAGTTACTCACTGCGCTCAGCGATGTCGCACGATGTCAGTGAGAGTGACAGGTGAAGCAAGGGAGACAGCAGTGAAAGAGAGAGACAGCCAGTGTAAAGTGTAGAGGTTATGTCACCACAAACAGAACTGCAAAATGCCCAAAAATCAGGAAAAAGCAACCGACGGCAGAGAAATTATATGCCCAAACGGCGGTTGCAAAAACTACATGCAACTGAACTGCAAAAAAACCGCCCGAAGGCAAAATTTATGCAGAAAAAAGCGTACAAGTGGGAGCGTGCAAAAGCGTGGTTTTCCTACTTACAGAGCCAGAAATATATATTCGACCCACGTGAACAATTTTGAATTTTCCACGTGGTAATTTTTTGATTCTGTAAACTGTATGATTGATTTCAGTTTGAATGGTATTAGGATCATCCCAATCACTTTGTAACTTTGGTGATTTCCCTTTTTCTACGAGGATAGAAAAGTCAGACTTTCTCATCGACTTTAAATGAAAGCATATAGGCATGCTTATCAAAATTATTTTTCATTTTATCACTTTTTAAAGTCAATGTATTTCTTATAATGTCATGTACGTCTGATAATTGTTCCCTCAGTTCTTAAACAAATTCAGGGATAGTACCGTTCGTTACTTCATTGTCATTAACAGTTCCCCGCAGTAAATCCAAAGGTAATCTTAACTCTTGTCTTAACATTAACGTAGGTGGAGAGAACTGACAAGGAACACTAGGTAGGTGTCCGGCCCACGATTTTGATGAAACTTGAATATGTTATAGAGGACTCAAAACTAAGTGCCGCGTAGTTTTTTTATCGGCCCATACGCAGGTTTAGGGGGTGAAACTGCCCTCTGAATTTGACCACCTCTCGGGGTATTTCTTCAATTGCGCACATAGGGAGAATATTTAGACAAATTTTTTGCAATAAAACAGGAAGCTCATGGAAAATGATTAAGATAGAAATTGAAATCATCTCCGAGGGGTGAAATTTCGGGGGTAAACTACACTCGTGAAAAGTTATTTCGTTGAAATTTCGTCATGGCGTTGAAATCATTGAAGAAACATCTCTAGATTTTTAAGAGCCCTATAAAGATATAGAAATGATGGCGGTCGAGGATGACGAATTTCAACCACATACCAAAGAATCATCTGAAAGTTGTTCGGAGGATGAGGAGGTAAAAACTTTCTGTAAAAACTGTTGAACATCGATTTAAAAAGGTGAAATCGGGTCGCCAGTTACGACGCTGGGCGCACCAAATAAATAAAGGAGGGACATATATGGAGAAGTTGAAACGTATTTCGGAGTATACATTGAAAAATGTGAAGAATGCTATTGATGCGGGATTAATCGTTCACGATACTGATGTACGAAGGTGGGCTCTGCAAGCCCAGAAAGAAATCGGGTTCAAAGACGTTCGTTTCGAGGCTTCCCCCTGGTAGTTGCATTATTTCAAGAAGGCACACCGTATTAGATCCCGAACGATTAATAAATTCGTTACGCGGAAAACATTGGAGAATCGAGAAGATTTACAAAAACAATCAGACGAATTTTTCCAAGAGGTTCAGCCTTATTTTGCTATGTATGGCCCAGAAAACATCTATAATTCTGATCAAAGTGGTTTTCAATTAGAAATTCATTCGGGGCGTACTTTAGCTGAAGAAGGCGCAAAACAAATGGCATGTATAGTACAATCATCAACCTCAACAACAACACATAGTTACACGATACAACCCACCATTTCTGCTGATAAATTACTATCACCTCTCTTTCTGGTTTTGAAAGAATCTTCCAGAACTTTTGACTCAATGGTGGAACACAATCTTTTTCGACCATTCAATGTTTTCGTCATGGCTTCAAAATCGGGGAAACTTACTTCAGGTGAGATGATATTCAAGACATAAGAGCCTACGATATTTTCAATACAACAATTGGTATTATTAAAAAGTACTTGCTTTTTTAGAGCATTTTAAAACCTGGTTGAAGGAAGTATTTTTTCCGAATGTGGGACCTAAAAATCTACAATCGATAGATTCGTAGAGCGGGCACTGTCCTCAAGCGGTACAAGAAGCAACTCCTCCAAATAAACAATTGTTAACTATGTTGATACCAAAGGGTACAACTGGAAAAATTCAACCCCTTGATGTATATGGTTTCAGAATATGGAAAAATTATGTCCGTCATTTTTGGGATAGTATTGTCCTCCTTCACCTCTATCTTAATTAACACTTGAGGAATAATATCATAAAGTCATAGTCTTCAGTCCATAATCAATTATCATCACTAAGGTATCAAAATTTATTTTATTACGCTTGGTTGCAAACTGCTTATATTGTTAAAAAACCTGATGAATTTGAAAATCCTGTCGATTTTGCATTTGGACAATCGTCTCATCCATACTGTGACATTGAAGGCTGTTCCAATGTTGCAGTAGTAAGATGGTCTTGGTGCAAAAAATAACTTTGTTTGCAACATTTTGTTGATAAATACCATTTCTGTACGAATTGCGATCCTTAATATGATTCATTCTGTATATTGACTGTACCAAAAATTAAGCTGAATAAAAACGTCATATGTCAAAAAACTGAATTATCTGACCTTCAATAAGACTGGTAATTTCTTTTCTAAATCCTATCATCCAGTGATTATTATAATCATTGCATTTCGCTATCAATATTTCATTGCAGCATGAATGTAACAGTACATTCCAAACACTGACAATAATGTGTGGAAGGTGACCTTTGGATTATTTGAATTGATAGTTACTAGGAGGGGTAAAAACAAACATTAATGTCAGTGTTTGGAATGTACTGCTACATTTATGCTACATTTATGCCATATTTATGCTACGTTGCCAATTCCAGTAAATTGATTTTCTTTTGCCTTTAAATTGCAATTTAAAAAAGAATGCAAAAAGNTTTGGATTATTTGAATTGATAGTTACTAGGAGGGGTAAAAACAAACATTAATGTCAGTGTTTGGAATGTACTGCTACATTTATGCTACATTTATGCCATATTTATGCTACGTTGCCAATTCCAGTAAATTGATTTTCTTTTGCCTTTAAATTGCAATTTAAAAAAGAATGCAAAAAGGGTATTTTGTATTTTTTTATGCACTTTCAAATGAAATTGGTTTCATGAAATTCACGGGGGTAGTTTACCCCCGAAATTTCACCCCTCGGAGATGATTTCAATTTCTATCTTAATCATTTTCCATGAGCTTCCTGTTATATTGCAAAAAATTTGTCTAAATATTCTCCCTATGTGCGCAATTGAAGAAATATCTCGGGAGGTGGTCATCTTCAGAGGGCAATTTCACTCTCTAAACCCGCATATGGGCCGATAAAAAAAATACGTGGCACTTAGTTTTGAGTCCTCTATAACATATTCAAGTTTCATAAAAATCAGGGGCGGACACCTACCTAGTGTTCCTTGTGAGTAGTTTGATGTTACGCAGAACGATATGCTAACAGAAATAGTGGTACCCATTTGTCCCAGTCTTTCTGATTATCAGCTACAAACTTCGCGAGGTAATTCAAAATTGTTCTGTTCAATCTTTCAACCATCCCATTTGACTGCGGTCGTAATGCTGTTATTCTCATCATTCGAATTCCTAGCAGTGTCATTACTTCTTGGAAGATATTTGATTCAAAATTCCTATCTTGATCAGAGTGTAATTCTAATGGAATGCCTAAACGAGGGAATACATTGGTTACCAAAGACTCTGCTATAGTTGATGTTGGTTGGTCTGGGAGGGGAAAAGGTTCTGGCCAACAAGTGAAATAATCTGTGACGACTAATAGGTACTGATTCCCTTGAGTGGTTTTCGTCAAAGGACCCAGAATGTCTACAGCGATCCTCTCGAAGGGGCTTCCGACAGTGTAAATCTGAAGTTCAGCTTTTCCTCCTTTCTTGGGGCCTTTCTTTGCGAAGCAAACGACACATTTTCTGCACAAATTTTCCACATCGACTTTGCATGTAGCCCAGTAGAATTTAGCTCGAATTTTTTCCAAAGTTTTGTTGATACCAAAATGTCCACCCGTTGGTGAATTGTGTTTCACTTAGAATGATTGAAATATGGCTCTTCGGAGCAACCAGCAGATATCTCATAGCAGTTTCATCTGGTTTTTTTCATCTACGGACTTGTTTTCCATCAATCAATTCCAAAAAGTCCCAATATAACAAGTGCAACTTCATTTCGACACTTAGTTGTGAAACTTCTTGCGATTCTGGTCGTCATTGGTCCTCCAAGCATTTAATGATGACGGATAACACCGGATCCTGCAGTTGTAGTTGTCTTCAATCTAATTCTGGAAGACAAACAGTGCGATACACTCAAGCGGAAAGATCATCACCTTTGTTGTTAATTCTGTCGTATTTTTTGCAAGTACAGGGTTTTCTTGAGAGTGAATCGGCATTTCCATGCTGTCGGCCTGGACCATGAGCAATTTCGAAATCGAAAACGAAAAGAGTTTCTAGCCATCTCGACATTTGTCCTTCAGGATTTTTGAATGAGAGTAGCCATTTGAGAGCTGCATGGTCCGTTCGAATTAGAAATTTCCCGCGAAGTAAGTACTAATGAAAATGTTCAACAGCTTTTGCAATTGCTACTAATTCCTTTCTGGTTGTACTTTGCATCTACTGAAATAAGCCACAACTTTTTCTTCACGATCCTGAATGTGAGATAATGTGGCACCAGTCGCAAACTGTGAGACATCAGTGTCTAGAACAAAGGGTAAATTAGGAACAGGAATTGTTAAAATTGAGGAAGATGTCAGAGCTTTTTTCAGTTGGTAAAAAGCTATTTGACAGTCTTCATTCCAGATAAAGGGTCTTTTGTGTTCTGTTAAGCCGTGTAAAGGTTTAGCGATGATGGCGAATCCTACAACGTATTTTCTATAATACGAGCATCATCCAAGGAAACTTTGTAGGTCTAGTTTCGAAGTTGGAATTGGCCAACAGACAATCGAATCAATTTTTTCTGGATTGCATTTAATACCTTCACCGGAGACAATATGTCCAAGATATAAAACTTCATGTTGGAAGAAATTACATTTTTTTGGATTGACTTTTCAATTTGCGGTAGAAAGTCTGAAAAGCATTAATTGAAGATTATTGAAGTTCTCTTGAACGTCCTTCCCAAATACGATGATATCGTCCAGATAAACCAAACTAACTTTCCAAAGTAAATCCTCCGAAACTCGATTAATTACTCTCACGAACGTAGCTGGGGCATTACATAAACCAAAAGGCATAACCGTGAACTGCCATAATTCATGACCGATGGTAAAGCGGTGGTTTCCCGATCTTCTCGTCTCAGTTCAATCTGCCAATATCCACTCTTCAAATTGAAAACCATTTTGATCCAGCTGTAGCATCAAAAATGTCATCAATTCTTGGTAAGGGAGTGGCATTTTTTTTGGTTACATCATTAACTTTACGATAATCCACGCAAAATCTAATTGAATTATCTTCCTTTGAAGCGAGAGTTATTGGAGATGCCCATGAACCGGTGCTTGGTTCGATAATTTTGTTTTTAATCATTGGATCAATCAAATCATGAATTTTGTCTCGAAACTGTAATGGTACTCTCCTTGGAGATTGCTTAATTGGTTGGGAATTTTCGATGATAATTTCATGTTGGATTTCTTGATAAGGTCCCAAATCATTCTCACTTTTCGAGAAAACATTTTGAAATTGAATTAAGAATTTTTCCAAGTTAGACTGTTGAGTAAGGCTCAGAAACTTTTGTATTGTAATTTTTCCCCAATAATTTCTCACTACTTTCTCTTCAAACTCTATTATTTTTTAATAACAATCGAATGTAGAATCATTAAGAATTTTGCCAAAATTACCCCAAATAAAATCAATAGCACACATCGGAACAAGGATAAGTCGATGTTTGTTGTCTGAGAGAATAAATTGTGCAATCCCAGACAAAAAATGAATGCCAACAAAATTCGAATGAAATCAATAAATTCACACATGTTCATATACCAGTAACTTAATTAATTCATTATATTATCTCAAACGTAGATCTTGAATACCACATTGACACTACATTCGATTTTGTTCAGCATCAATACGACGAAATAAAATATAAGTGACACAATGAGTACTTTGAAATAAATGTTTCAACACCGTAAAATTCATTCTAAACGCAATTTAATCAATTTAAATTGATGAAATATAAAAAACGTCAAATTATGAACATCAAATTATATTCAGAAGTGTGTCACATATCAACCGCGTGGTTTCGTTAGTCAAAAATCTGTTCAAGTTTTATAGATATTATCCAAATATTAATATGAAAAATATGCCCCAAGATCGATCCGCAAGAGACGAGAAAAATATATAAAATGTGCACATATACTTATCTTTATAAATTAAATACAACAAGTTGTTCAGGCTCGGACAAATATATGGGTACCCAATGAAACATAAATAAATGACAGTTTCCCCGTACGTGTGTACAGCACGACGGTCCCGAGGCGAGAGAGCGATCAGGCTATAACAACGTCGTCCCTCGAAACTCGGTCACAAATAAAAATATTTGTGTGATCGAGTGCTCAATCATAAAATTTGGACTCAATTTATTCGCAGGAAAATGTAGATTCCTTTATTTTGAGGAGCGCAAAATTGAATCGCACTTCAAATTCCTACACTTTTTTGATTTTCAAATAATTGAGATTAAAATTCAGGAAGTTTGATGTGAAGTGTCGTGGTTGATTGAAGTGTTACCTCGCATAACGAAACGATTTTTTCTCTCGTTTCAATTCGGAATTTCGTCTTCAGAGTATCTTCAAAATTTTTTAAGAGCCCAGATTTGTATAGGAAGTCTAATCCTAAAAGGCAATCTTCCATGATATCAGCCAAAACGAAATTCAAGTTAATTGAGATTCCTCCAATGCATATAGTTGGATTCTGAATTGAATGATGATAGAAAGTTGTTTTGGCGACGGAGAGAATGTTCATTGGTTGGTAAATTTCTTTAAAAGCATTAGAATTTTTATCATAAAATTTCGGGTTCAAAATGGAGATGTCAGATGCAGTGTCAGTCAGCATAGAACACTCGTGCTTGTTGATTTCACCAATTAAAGACAAACTCAAATCCAGCATTTTTTTTATCAATGATAGATTGATAACAGCGATTACACATCTTTTCTCGAGTCAACCCATCCTCCACAGGGTGGACTCTATTTAGTTTTCCTGCTGATTGTTGTTATTTCTTGTCTCAGACTGTGAATTTGATTTGAAACCATTGGCGGAAGCTTCAGTATTGGAGGTGCGTCGACAGTTCTGAGTCTCCTTGTTTGGCCCTGTTGACGAACGATTGCAAGACAATGGTCGACGATAATAGTTATGTTTTGTGACGTATTTTGCACCTCTGCGGAACGATACGAAGATACGCAGCCCTCGGCGACCAAAACAATGACTTAAATAGTTGGGCGCCAGCATGTGTGAAACATGCAAAAATCACAAACTCAAAATTTCAACAAGGTCCGCGACGATAAGGACGACTGCCGACAGCTCAGCATCAACCGCGGTGGTGGCTGGATTCCACAAAATGTCTTATAGAATTCTGAAATGACTGGGTATCCAACTTATGCCACATGAATCACAAAAATCCGAAATAACGGGGAATAAATAGCTTTTATTTAAATGAAGCCCCCTTTCTTATTCCTCAAATATTTCTCTCACAAACCCGAAAATATATATCACATTGAATTACAAATCACAAAGCTAAAGACTCGATACATCACAATTTTTCCCTAACCGTAATCTGTCAATAATAAAATACTAGTCAAGTTAAAACAATAGTCAGAATAAATCAAGATAAATTGAAGTCAAAATGGAAATGTCAAAAGGTAAAATAACTAGTACGGTACTGAATCAGTCAATAGTTACAGCAAGAAAAATAATATTATTTCGAGAAATGGACGCCTCGATAATAGGCGGAATGAATAAGAAATCTAAATTTCGGTTGACGAGAACCGGTTGATTTTAGAATATCAAAATAGCAGCTAGCTGTCGAGAGATCCACATCCGACTTTCGACAACTAGCTAGATAAAACGAGAGTTATACAATTAACAAAAAATGTCACTGAATTTAATTACGGACTTCCAAACAAATTATCTAATGCCTCAAAAATTCAAAAGTAGGCGAAATCGAAATGACTGAAATCGAGAAACTAATACAGTTCCGCCAAACAAGGGGCAAGAAATCGAAAGGAGAATTGAACTGATTAACCTGGCGTCAAAACCGCCATACGCCAAGCGTCTTATCAAATGACACAAAATTAATTCTTAATAAATACAAATTAACTTGGAAACTGTTCAGCCCTCCGCTCACCATAGTCTGGAATTCAAAATATATGTCCGCTTCACATGAACGGGTGTTAAAAATTCTCCTTGCAGGAGTCCCTTCAAGTCCACGGCAGGCCTCGCTATCGTCAGAATTTTTCCGGGGACACACAACACCAGAAAAATAGAGTTAGTCTCGCAACGTCCAAACGAGAAGTGTCGAGCCATGCGACACTAACCCATGCGTTCGCTAATTCTCCAACCGGCAACGATTCCATTGGTCAATCATGCCGAGATCTCCTTCAATAACATCAATTGGATTGGTCAGCGATGCCGACAGCTTCTGACCATACTCAGATTGGTTCAACCAGACCAATTCAGAACTCACGAGTCCAAAACATACTCGTATCATTAACAATAAATGTCCAAATAATTTATCATAAAGAATTCATCTTTCACCGGACGTCTAAAGTCAGTCCAGTGTTTTCCCGTCCAAAGATAAGATAGTCATCGGGGAAACCACTAGCTACAACTAGGGTCCCTATACCAGTTACCGCTGTTCGGTCGTTCACCATACTGCCTCCAACGCGGGAATCATTCCATTCATTCGAATGTGTCGTGACTCGAAACCCTGCATGCATCTTGACTTGAGGACTCTCTCTCTCTCTCTCCGAGGCTCAAATATTCTGTACAACCTCGTGTAGATTCCATCCAGGCCCCAAATCCCTCGACGTCATCCGATGAGCAGTAGAATATGGGCTCGATACAATCAAAAAGAAAATATTCAACAGAAATTCGATAATGAATAAGTTTTTTACTCTCGCTTCGCTGGTAATGTGACTTCTCGTCTGGATGTTTCAAATTTTCACCATTGAACGGTCGAAATAAAAAATAACATGTTACAGCTTAAATGTTTGTGCTGTAGAAATCCTGCAATGTTTGTTGTTGTTTTTAGGATTTGATCTACATTCATTAGCGTAATGGCCAAACGAATTGCAGCTTTAACACTGAATTTTCCATTTTTTATTGGTAGGAAATTTGTCTGGATTTCCTGAAAACTGTTGTTGATCTCTTGAGTCTTTAAATCTTGAATTGAATGGTCTTTTATTACCAGAAGAAAAATCTGAATCATGACGTAGTGTTTTCTTGATTGCATCGAGCTCAGTTGCACGTTCTAACACAATACGTAAAGACGTAATTCTTTCTGATCCTAATTGGTAAGCGATTTCATTGTTTCGGAGTCCTCGAATAAAGTGTGAACAAGCAACTTCGTCACGTACATTGTGAGGTGTTCTCGGAAGAGTAAGACGTGATAATTTCTTTATTTCTTCACCAAAAGTCGCGAAATCTTCATTGCATTTTCTTTTTCGATATTCAAGTTGTTTATAATTCATGCGAGCAAAATGGTGGTCACCGAATTCTTCATGGAGTGCTTTAATTTTACAGTAATCTTTCAGTTCAGAATCAGTTAAATCTTCCAGAATTTCGAGTGGTTTTCCTCTTAAACACCCAACCAATTGTGAAGCTCTTGAATCAATTGACCATTTATTATTATTTGCAGTGATTTCGAAATGTTTCAAGTATTGTGGCCAAGGTATCGAACCATCGTAGGTAGTTAATTTAATTATTGTGAATGTGTCAGTTCCTGTAGCAAAGGGTTTTTTTTTTTTTTTTTTTTTTTATATTCCGGCCCTTTCTGCCCTCTGATTGGCTAATCGGCCCTAAAGCAAAGGGGTTAGTAGGTGTTACTACAGGATGAGGTGGTACTGGAGAATTAGGTGGATCAGGCACATTATTTCTACCAGTACTTCTACGTCTACTGGCAGTACTACATAATGCTAATATTATTAGCATTATGTGGTGAACTTGATGGTATTGAAGGGTAAGGTGGATCACGTGCATCACCACTGCGACTACCTCTACATCTACTGGGAGTATTCGGAGGATTGAAAACATTATCTGTAGAATGTGATGATCTCGATGACTGTTGTGAGTCGTTCATCGTTTGAAGTAATTCTCTCAATGTCGTACGAATGTCCTTAGTGATGATTTGACGTTGTTATTGGAAGCCTTCCCCCATTTTAGCGCTTAGATCTCTCCGCATTGTCTCAAACCACGCATCCATCTCATTTCTCCAATTCCTCCCTTTTGGTACCGAAAACGGGCGGTAATAATCACGTCTCGGTCCAAAAGGATGGACATCCTCATCATTATCTGAGATGTCACTCGTGATCTTCCAATGAGAACTGTCGCTTTAATCACCTCTCAGTTACTTAATTCAATATTGTCACCTTTGAATGTATTCAATATCACAATTTTATTTATCAATATCCACTCTTGATGTTTCACTTCTGACACCAAATGTTACACTTAAATTAATAATAATTCAATGAATTAACGTAGGGGCATATTTATTGACAGTTCTTCAGAATCTAACATAAAAAAAAAAATTCATCATACATGAAGTTATTTTTGAACATCAGAGAATCATTCTACTTTCTTTCATTTACATTAGAGTGAAAGAGGATAGATTAAACTATTCTATTCGTGACAATATTATGCTGAAGCATGTTCTCATTCGACTTTCGGAAAATTGATTTGACTTTGTGTTTCATTCGAGATTCTCCAGGCTTCGTTATATTAAGAAAAAGGAAGAAAAAAAAATTTCGCTTGGAGTCCCTTTCAAGAATCACGATGATATTCTCTTTTATATATGGAAAATAATATGAAGATTACAGGAAAAATATTGTTCCCATGGTTGGAAGTGAAATTTGTCAGAACAATTAATTATAATGGACAGTTGAATAATTGTCTATACAAAAAATTTTTAACAATATTCAAATCCCTCTGGGTTCCTAAACTATATTTTCAATGAATCCTACGATCGCACACACGATAATGCAACATACAATTGACCATGGTTGAATATGTCTCGTCTCAAATCTATGGCAATCTTTTCAAAAGACTGTCCCTGTGATTTATTTATGGTCACAGCAAAAGCCAATTTAATTGGAAATGGTCTGCATCCAAATGTGAAAGGGTAATCATCTTCATTATGGAGAGTGATACGATTGATAAATACTACTTCTCCGGACTTATCACCTGTTAAAATTTAGCATTTTAATAAATGATTGGAAAGTTCCAATATTTGTGATCTTGTGTCATTACATAGCCCTTCATTGATAGAAAGATTCCTAATGATTACATAACAATAATCCGATAAAAATTTTCCTCTCCGATTTTTATTGTTAAGTATTGTATTGATGTATTTCTATCAAAATGTGAGGATAGAAGCTGGATTCATAAATATTCTTCTACTATTAAAAAAAATATATCAATTTAAAAATTTTCCGGAGGCATCGAAAAATTGAAAATTTTGTTCTTTTGTAGATCACGTTTCTTTGCTTTTTTTCACTTCCTCCCATTGAAATAAGATCATAGAAAGTGAAAATGCTAATATGTTTTCGCTGTTGAAAAAAAAAATCGTTTTGAAATTTTTTAGAATTCGAAAAAAAAAATTCTTTTTAATGATTTCTCTTTGCATTTTTGTTTTCATTTTCTTTCTATGAGTTCATACACAAATAAAAATCATAAAAAATTAATCTCGATTTATTACTGAAGAAAAAAATGAATTTTATCCATTTTTGAAGGAAAATGAAAAATTTTTTTCGAATCATGTAAATAGAAAAATTTAGTTTCTTTCTAAAATAAAATTTCATTATGTAAATAAATACACTCCAAACAGATATTCAACATGAATTTCGAATTGATACCCGCATATTTGACATTTAGATATAATTTTCAATTCCACAATTTCTCTTTTTTTTGAGCGAAATTCTTGGATTTCCGTGTTTTTATTCTCTATAATATATTCCCCTTCGTCGTTATTTTTCCAAATTAGTAATATGTGGTTCTCAGAATAATTCTGAACGATCGACGCCTGTGTATTCCTTTTCTCCCTTTTCTTCTGCAAATTATAAATTTCATCATTCAATATTTCAGTAATTATATATTTTGGTTTTAACGTAATTTGGCGTAAGGAGCTTGCGGCTGGCCATAAGGCCTAAGGGCCTTCAGCCTAATATTTTATATTTTACATTTTTTTTATTGGCTAGAAGTGAGTGAGTCATGGCTAAATGATTCTTCATCAAATGCTGAATTATATTTGTCGTTTTACTCATCATATTTGATTATTTTAAGTATACATGTATTCATAAAATCTATATTTTGTGTAAAATTACACAGAAAGTATCGTAATATTTTTGCAATATGTAAGTAATATCACAAAAAATATTATAATCTCTACTAGAATTGTTACATTTTTTATCAAATTTTGTTAAAAATTCTCTTAATGGCAGTATGCTACATGATTACTAGAATTTGAAGGAAAATTTCACTAGAAATATCTCTTCATGTAATCTTTCACTGTCATTGCTCAATTTTAGCAACAAAATTATCCAAATGTTGTTGAATATATATTTGAAATTGTCTGTTCTTTTTTTATCATCATTTATTTACCTATTTACTTGTTTTTTAGTCGATAAATTCTCTCTAGTGGCTGTTGATGCGGTTGGATAAATATCATTGATATTGGGTTCTCCACTCATTCTTCGTCTCTCACGAACTAATCAGTTACTTCCATTGGGCAATCTTGACCAAAACTAGATGTTTTCATGATTACCATTCGTGTTAATTACTTGTGCTTGAGGAATAATCTCCTCGTTCATTCCTCTATCTTTTTTCTGTTGCTCAGCCTCACTTTGACATCAACTTTCTTTTTTTTCTTTCTTTTCTTATCGATTTTGGAATAATCGAACGATGATTTTGGATCTGAATG
The DNA here is from genome assembly GCF_001412515.2 of Diachasma alloeum. NCBI lineage: Eukaryota > Metazoa > Arthropoda > Insecta > Hymenoptera > Braconidae > Diachasma > Diachasma alloeum. The sequence goes on from NW_021680512.1 coordinate 69,558, forward strand.
ACTCTAATTTAGTTAAATTATTCCGGTTCGAATAATAGTCTTGACTTAATCTCAATTTCGTCGAAGAAAATGATTTGATGTTTTGAATGGACATGCCATTCAAATTCTGAAAAATAGCGATCTTGAAATGTTCTATCCAAAAACATTACTGTCTTGATACAATGACTAGAATAAATAAAAAATAAGGAAAAGTGTTCATATACTAATTTTATACTACGATGGAAATCGTAGACTAAATAAATTTAATTTAATCTAAGTACAAAAAATGGAAAGGAAAAAAAAATTTTAATAAATTAATGTAAAATAATATAATCTAGCGAGGGCGCGAAGCACATGTTCGCTAGTAAACATAACAATTATATTTGTTCTCAATCTTAACTCGTGAGGAGGGAAACCATTACGTTCCAAAGTTCCTAGATATTCAGGTAATAGCGCTTCCTCCATCGCGTCATTATCACAGTTCTTGACAGTGTTAACACTAGTATAAGCTCTCTCAATTGATTTGTCCAACAATTCGACTACGCGATTATTAATGTCATTTACATTAATATTTCTTACTGATAGTATTGCCCATGAAGCCCATGAAGCCAATTTGTCAGATTGCCTGCTCCTCATAACTTCTCCGTACATGTTTTCAGCGATATCAGCATTCGGAGATGCTATGGCATAATCTGGTAAACAAATATCAGAATCATTGACATTGATGCTTCCATCTGCAACTGACAATAGAAACTTTGTGAAGTCGATTTCGTTAGATGGTGTACGCATATTTTTTGAAACAGAGAATTGGAAAAATGAAGGCCATAAATTACTGTATTTAATCGACAACTCAACTTTAAACCTCAGTCTTTTCTGCGTGAAAAATTTCTTACTCACCGCCTTTAATTGATAGTAAATGGATTTATCATAAATTTTTTTGGACGACTGCTATAAGTGAAATGCAATGAGTACTTGCTTTTGCAGGGACTTACATTCTGAATCGAACTAATTTCTTGGTGAAATAGGCGAATTATTTTCCTTTCGAAATTTCTTATTCAGATGCAGAGAGGAGGCTACATTACTTATTGTTAAGATCAATCGATCATTCAATTCATTACTGGACAGTGCCTCGTCCCAACGTATTGAGGGGGAGTGCATCATATAGTTAAGATAGGGTGCAAGTGCTTCGGGTTTCCAGACGGATCTAAGAAGAGGAGAGGAACACTCAGGAGGAGGAGAAGAGTCCGGGGGTACATTCAAGACTACGGTAATTGGGTAGTGATCGGAACCGGTTGCTAACTGTTATACATAAAAGTCGTTGACACTGGAAATAAAGTCAATGTTTATATACCCGAAATCAATGACGGACTCTGAGTAGGTGTTTCGAAATGGGATATGGGTAAACTTGGCCGGTGAGTCACTGAGGGAACGCCCGTTAAATATGACAAAATTGAGAGATTCGAGCGCGTTGTTTAATATCACACTCGATCGGCCCGGATCGTGTCGGTCGACAGAAGAATTGGATAAAAAAAGGTTACAGTTAGGAGGGAATATATCATCGTCAAATTGGTTTAAAGGGGCGAGAGAGCAGTTGAAGTCCCCGCCTAGGATGATGGGGACGTGTGCGTGGGAGAGGGAAAGATTTTTGAGGATGAGAATAAGGTCGTTCATGTTAGTTTCAAAGGTAAATATGTTTGGGTAGGGGGAGGTATATATTACCAACAATAAATCTATTATCATTAAACGTTAATTCTACGAAGATCCACCGTTTGTCCTGATAAAGTAGTTTGAATCGGGAAATGCTCTTCGGGAATGCGATCATGAGTTCTCCGGGGTTTGCCTCTAGATGTCAGCTTCACTTCTCTGCGTTCAATCAGGTTGAAGTAGTTGGTTAGATATTTAGCTGCCGGAGAGTGTGTGTGTAACCATGTCTCAGACAGACGCAAAATATCACCGTGGATCTTCATACCGACGAGGTCTTGAATATTTGAAAAGCCGTGCATATTCCAGAATATTACTCGGAAAGTAGCAGGGCTCGGCGGAGAGAGAAAAGACACGTTGTACATTGAATTTATGTTGACCGATCGATGTGTGTCTCTTACTGCTCGAGAGGTTTGTTTTGGTTGCTACTTGTTGATTTTATTAGGTTGTGAAGCTCAAGTGGTAGCACGAATGCGTCTGCCAGTGTATGATGGCGATCCGTCGATTGATGCGTCCGATGATACCGAGACTGCCCTGTTTCTTATTTTTTTCTGTCAGACGACGGTGTGGACAACAAAAAAACCTTTTGGCTTGAACAAGGAGGCGGCGGCATTCAAATACCATTGGGTTTACTTCCACTATTATCAACTGGTGTGACAGGGTGAGGGGCCATGAGAGCCTGAAGATTTTTGTCTGGAGTTGGCTTGCTGTTGAAGTAAACGACTTTTCCTCTGAGTTTCACATCCAGACAAGATTCTCTTACCTTAGCACAGATTTGAAGTTACATCTTCCTCCGTTCTCGTTCTTCAGGAGAAAGATCGTCTGAAATGGGGAAACCTTGGGCGTGAAGTTTTGCAGCACTCTTGAAAACCTCTTGTTTGAAACGAGTGGACAGTAATTTTACCAGCACGGGCCTATTCCCTTTAATTTCTCCGAGCCTGCTGATCAGTTCAATACAGAGGTCTGGTAAATGAATGTCGGCCTTGGAGAGTATTTCCAACACGAAATTGTAGAGGTTTACGTTTACCTCGTCGGTGTCAGGCACTTTAAATATCAGGAAGTTGTTTTTTACGTCATTTTGTAGTTTAGTCACCTGGATTTTCAGGGCTTTAATTTCCTCACTCATAACATCACACTTAGCGTCTGTTTCTTTATGTAGTTTTTTAATGTCTTCCACTGAGGCCCCGATTTTATCGGTTTTAACGGAAAGAGATTCAATAGAAGCCTTGTCAGCCATGTTCTTTTGAACGGTCGCAATCATTTTTTCTAGTTTCGCGTACTGAGCCATCTCACAACGAACACTAGGGAGGTGTTCCCCTCCGATTTTGATCAAACACATATATGTTGTTGAGGACTCAAAACTAAAGGACACGTATTTTTTTGATCGGCTAATACGCGGATTTAGGAGGGGAAACCATGGTCAGAAGGTGACCACCTTCGGGAGTGGTCTTTCAATCCCACCTATAAGGAGGGTGTTTTTACAAATGTTCATCACGGCAATGAATAGTTTGTGAGAAGTTATAAAAATCACAATTGGTAGTTCCTTCGCGGGTTGAAATTGAAGGGGGGGGGGTAAACTACCGCGTAAAAATTTTGTTTTTCAAAAAAAAAATATAGCTCATAATTTAATAAAACTAATTGCATTTGGAAGAGCATGGAAAAATGCAGAATACTTGTTTTTAGATTTTCCCCGGAACTGAAGTTTTCTGGGGTGAAAAAAATAATTTCTCGGAAATATCACCCATCACAGTGGTGAAGTTTTTCATCCATTTCATCAAGGTAATATATAGCTGGTGAGGAATTATGCAAATCATAATTGACAGTTCATCCGGGGGTTTGAAAGAATATGGAAAAATGCAGAAAACGTGTTTTTGGATTTTCGCCAGAACTGAAATTTTCTGGGATACATTCTGACGATGTGAAAAATTCGGTCACAGAACTGTTTGTTCCCCCTAAAATTTCCGCCACCGTTGGTTCCCCATGAATCCCAAATACTCCTTCCCCCCGCTCCACCCACGAGATCACGCCGAAGAAGAGCCCTAGACTCATACCGCAGCCGTAACCGCAAGGGGATAGAAGGAGAAGAGAAGAGGAAAAGCCCACTACGCCTCAGCTATGTATCGCACACACAATCGGCAAAAGGCCCCTCGACACGACCCCCCGCAGCGACTAGAAACCATTCGGCTCACCAAAAATTGGTGTGACGTCAGAGATTGTACGAGCGATGTAACTGACCACCTCGTGTCCAACCGTCCCGAAGGAAACATCAAAAGTTGAAAGAAGTAAAATCGTGTAAAAGAGTGAGCCCGCGGAGTGGAGAAAACTGCCCAGGGGCATCATTGCTTGGAGCCAACCATCCCCCACGTGCGAGAGAGAAGTTGAACCACCCCCGGTGGATACGCAAATACCTCGAGTCATCCCCAGGAAGCGGCTACGAGTCAGCACCGAGTGAGTACGAGTTACATTCCCCCCATCCCAGTATTTTCTAGTTATTTTTACCCCCCAACGGTGAAACTTAATAGTTTTGCCCCTTTTTGATAATTGATCCTTCAATATTGTAATTTGGTTGGTACCCGGCGCGTATCTGGGAGACCCGGGTTCGATTCCTGGCAGGGTGAAGCGGAAATTTTTTCTCTCTAAATTCTAATTCTCTTAGAATTTTTTGTTCCCCATTTGGAACCATCATTGGAATCATCGGTTTTCGCGTGTACGAATCGCGCCTGGCCTTACCCTATCCCATTAAAACTCTCATTAAAAGACAAGAAGAAAGTGTCAAATCATTGTATTTATTAATACCAGAATACATTGCGAGAATTACACAGAATTCCCCCTAGTTTTCCGAGAAATCATTTAATCCCTTCCCCTTTTCAGGAACTGATTGAATTAGATTAATTTTCCTAAGAAGGAAAGAAAACGACGGTTACATCATAAAAAATGATTTCTTGGGAATATTACCCATTACAGTTGTGGAGTTATTTATTCATTCTATCGAAGAAATAAATAGCTTATGAGTGATTATGAAAATCACGATTGCTAGTTCCTCTGGGGGTTGAAATTTGGGGGGTGAACTATGTAACGTGACATTTTCGTATGGGGGTGGATTGGGTGGCCAAAACTACAAAAAAAAAGAAGAAATCGGTATTGTCCTTACTTGTTTCACTATTGAAATTAGTCAATCACCAATTTTTCAAAAAAAGATATTTCAATTCTCTCAAAAAAAAAAAAATATATATATA
>NW_021680512.1:74899-114882 GCF_001412515.2 Diachasma alloeum
CCAGGTTCATTAATCCCCGAGCGGAATTCTAAACGCTAAAAGGCTCACGTGAAGCGAGAATAGCCACGTGTAAACATGGATGAGTATGTGAGGGGGAGTCGAGAGTCGGGGGGAATTCCCCCTCGAGAAACACGGCGTACNAGAGCGAATTTTCGGAAACCCTGAGATAAATTACTCAGGGAAGCCCCCCGAACTCATTGACCCACAAACTTTAATTTTAATTAACTATCTACGCGAACCAACTCAATTCAAATACGAGTGGAATTTCTTACGCGCAAAAGCCCACGTATAACGTGGATGGACGCACTCTGGCAATTAAGCGGGAGTAATTATCCCCTTGAATAACCCATCAAAAATAACGAAAACCACCCAATCATGAGTGAAAAAGGGGGGAAAATCGGCACCTCACAATTTGGATTAAGGGTCACAATCACCGGAATAAAATGCGACGTACGAGGCTGAAGACCCCGTACTCGAATAACGAAAAGCCGAAATGAATTCGGAAAAATACATAACCGAACTAAAAACTCACTTTGGGTTTCTTACCCCTCTTTGGGGTGTTCTTCGCCATCGTATAGATCCACTTATCCAAATATGTGCACACTAATTCCTAATATAGGCACTGTACTGGCACTAGTTCTGGTGGGGTCAAGGGCCAACGCCGAACTGCCGAACTCATGAGCGTCTCGGGACACCTCAGAGCACGGAATTCACCGCTCAATCACCCGAATTTTGATTGGTGCGGACACGCCCCTCGAAGGTGCGAATCTAACGACAATTAATCGCGACTCTCACGACCTGGCGCGATTATTCAAATCTCACTTAACTCTTCTCTAATCACCTAACACAAAACTAGTTCCTTTTTATTAATTGTTACGCGAGACTAGGCCGAACTGATTGTCGTTCGGATAATTACGAAGGGTCTTTGGCGCTTTCCACGGATCGGATCTGCGGGATTTTCGGGGTTGAAAGACAAGTTACCGGCACTTGTTATAACTTCACTACTAATTCCTGCTCAACTCGTTTCTCTTATCAAAAACCCGAAGGCAACCTGGCAATTCGTTGGAGGCGATGGTTGCACTCGCTCCGAACGACCTTCCACCCAAAACAAAAACGTAACCAATTAACCCCTGAAAATCCAACGAAATTGGAGCGCCGGCATTTCAGCCGGACCTATTCGATTACCCGCAAGATTAACAATAGGGTGAACCCCATAAAAAGAACCGGATGACTCTATAATTTTGGCCCTTCTTCACGATAATTTTTCTGGGCCCTCAAAGACGCGTAATTACTAATCTTTACTAATAAACGGAACCGATAACTCTAACCGGAAATAAGCCACTCGGAAGTGGATAAGGGACTCTCACTCTCTCGCTCTTGGATTTTTACTCACGGATTTTAATTCAACGGTGTAGGAGTCTCGCTGTTTACAGATCGTTTTTAGTGTTCCTAACGAACATCCCCACATGTTCGTTAAAATTACCCCTTTGAAATAATTTTTTTTTGTTAAAAAATATATGGCTCAGGATTTTATGAAAATGATTGCATCGGGAAGATCATGAAATAATACAGTATACCTTTTTTTGCATTTATCTCGGCATCGAAGTTATGAAGTAAGAACATTGATTTCTTTTATAAGTCACTGATTGCAAATACTTGAATTTTCAATTTTGATTCTAATAGTCCGCACGTGACCATTATATTCCTTCAGAATCCGGGATTATGATGAGAACAATAACAGATTAAAGAAACAACGATCCACTGGGATAGAATTTTCTTCTACTTCAGGTGCAGCAATGTTGTGGTTGTTCCAAGGAAAAGCAGCCACAAATACAAAAAAAACTTGCCGAATAATCGGAATTTTTCCATATAGTATTATTTATCTTGTAATTTTTGTGTCTGGGAAAGCTGGGTAATGGTTCCATGAGGTGATTCATCATTATACTATATGTGGTGTTAACACACTGCTGAAAGCGATAATAAATCCAAACAAAGTAATAATATTCATGTGAACGTCACCTATACCCAAAAATAGCGTATCAGTTCAGTAATCACGCATTATTGAGAATATTTCTGCCATTTTGTTCTCATCCGTTTCGCACAGTGTTCAATCTACATAAACATATCACGGGAAAACATTTTCTTTCTAATTGTATATTTCCAATTGTTTTCAACATGAGATTCAATCCTATAAACGTTATTAAGCTCCTCATGGCAACATTTGAAGTGATGAATCTAGTGGAAACTCCTGTAACTTATGAAGAACGAGAATTGGCAATAATTTCGAGAACATATTGAAAGAAACTGTGAAGGAGTATAATGGTGTGGAAATGATTGAAGAATCCACTCTCGATTTCCAAAAGCCGTATAAAGATATCGAAATGATACCAATTGAGTATACAGAATTCCAACCGCGTCTTAAATAATCACCTGTTAGTTGTTCGGATGATGACGAACCTATAAGCTATGAATATAAAAAAAAAAGCAGTTGAATTCTGGAGAAGTGCGAAAACCAAGAAAAATCTGTCTATAAAAACCGTTTCCCATAGATTCAAAAAAGTGAAATCCGTCCAACAATTACGTCGCTTGGCGCATCAAGTCAATAAAGGAGGAACTTATATGGAGAAGTTGAAGCCTATATCAGAGTATCCATTGAAAAATGTGAAGAATTCTATTGATGCGAGGTTAATTCCTCATGATGCAGACCTACGAAGATGGGCTCTGCAAGCCCAAAAAGAGATTGGAAATGAGGATATTCATTACAAGGCCTTCCCGTGGTTGCTGCTTCACTTCAAAAAAGCTCATCGTATTACATCTCGCAAGATTACTAAATTCGTGATGCGTAAAACAATGGAAAATGAAGATTTACAAAAAACAGCGGAGTTCGTGCAAAAAATCAAACCATATTTTGAAATGGATGGCTCGCAAAACATCTATAATTCTGATCAAAGTGGTTTTCAATTGGAAACGCATTCGGGTCGAACTTTGGCGGACAAGGGGTCTAAAAAAGTCTCGTGCATTGTACAATCTATAACATCAGCGACACACAGGTATACGATACAACCCACGATATCTGCTGATGGAAAATTTTTGTCACCTCTTTTCATTGTTTACAAGGAACCCTCTGGAACGTTTGGCCCAAGGGTCCAGGAGAATCTATTCAGACCTTAAAATGTTTATGTAACGGCTTCAAAATCGGGAAAACTGACTACTGGTACGATCATATTTTTAATAGATAACAAGATGTGACAAGTTATTTACACTGATTGCAATGTTCATCGTATTCCAAACATTCCAGAGCACTTCAAAATTTGGTTGGAAGAAGTATTTTTTCCATACATGGGACCAAAAAGTCTACTGTTGATCGTTTCGTGGAGTGGACATTGCTCTCGAGTGGTAGAAGAGGCAACTCCTCGGAATAAAAAATTATTAACTATGCTGATTCCGAAAGGGACGACCGGGAAAATTCAACCTTTTGATGTATACGGTTTCAGAATTTGGAAAAATTATGTCCGTCATTTTTGAGATACGGTCGTTCTCTTGAATCATGACATCAATTTATATGCACGAAATAATGTAATAAAATTGTAATCTCTAGTTCATAATCAATTACTGTCACCAAGGTATCAAAATCTATTTCCTTATGCTTAGTTCCAAAGTGGCTACATTGCTAAAAAAAACCAGAGGAATTTGATAATCCTGTTGATTTTGCATTTGGACAATCTTCTAATCCACAATGTGACGTTGATGGTTGTTCTAATGTTGCAGTAGTTAGATGCTCGTGGTGCAGAAAGTCTCTCCGCCTGCACCATTTTTTTGATGAATATCATTTCTATACCGATTATAATCCATAATAACATATATTTACTTTGATGAAATGGATAAGAAACTTCACCATTGTGATGGGTGATATTTCCGAGAAATTATTTTTTTCACCCCAGAAAACTTCAGTTTCGGGGAAAATCCAAAAAAAGGTTGTTTCGGCGAGAGTTAAACAAAATCCGATAGAGAGACGGGATTCGGGGAAAGGGTAGAGAAGTTCACAAAATAATGTCTGACACAGTGCGCGTGGGTAGAGTCACAATAAAACTATATTTTTCTGTTAAAACACAGAACTCGGTCAAAAATATTTACAAAAAAATAACCACTGTCAATTAATAATTGACGCGAGAGACGTTAGAGAATTTTCACGGTTGAGATGTTCACAATAATTAACGATTTAATCGCGTAGAGAATTGCACGATGCACGCTTGTCACAAGGCGATTAGAGAAGACGGCGGAAGTGACGAGATGGGCCAAGTGTCGCGGCAGGTGTCGTCAGTCCCAATTAATTGGACACGGTCGGTAGCCCAGGTCCGTGTCCAGGAGGTGCTGCCGCTCGTGGTCAGCGGACCAACCTGCCGTGACGTGAGGCTGAAGCCTCAACACAGGTATTCTGCATTTTTCCATGGTCTTCCAAATGCAATTGGTTTTATTAAATTATGAGCTATATATATTTTTTTTTGAAAAACAAAATTTTTACGGGGTAGTTTACCCCCCCCCCCCCAATTTCAACCCCCGGAGGAACTATCAATTGTGATTTTTAGAACTTCTCACAAGCTATTCATTACCGTGATGAACATTTGTAAAAACACCCTCCTTATAGTTGGGATTGAAAAACCACCCCCCAAGATGGTCATCTTCCGACCATGGTTTGCCCCCCCTAAATCCGCGTATTAGCCGATAAAAAAATACGTGTCCTTTAGTTTTGAGTCCTCTACAACATATATGAGTTTGATTAAAATCGGAGGGGAACACCTCTCTAGTATTCCTTGTCAGTGCACTGTGAAATAATTGAGCTGATATTGAATAAGTTTTCCAGTGGTTACAATGTAATGTAATTTTTTGGACGATGTTTACCCCCCGGAGACTCAATAATATTATGGTTGGGCCACAACACTGGGAGCCTTTGGTAAGCACGTCCGTTCTCAACGAGACATCGATACGAGTCCCAAATAAATAAGTCAACATTTCTGAGATATTGAGCTTCCTTCGTCTGCACTTTAATAGTCGAGGACAAATCAGTGTAAATTGCAAGTGGCAATTTGAAAGTTTTGTGGACTGTTTTTCCATGAGGAAGTAAAATGGCTGCAATTTCCATGAATGCCATCGCACAAATTGTTTTCTCCTTATTCCGCAACAGATGATATAGACTTGGGGATAGAAAAGTTTTCCCTGATCCACCTGTCCCATCGACGAACAAACATCGTGGTTCATTGTTAGAATGCCCATTTGAAATAATTTGCAAAATTGTATCGGTAATTTCTTTTTGTTCTTTACTTAGCTGCTGGTATTGCACCGTATCGATAGCAAGATGCTCAGCAACCAACCAATCGTCTTCAGTATTGCCTACTTGATGACAGTACCGAAGGCGACCCCCTTGATCGCCTTGATCGTCTTCAGCACTGTCTCAATTCGAGGCATAGACGGAAAGTTTGAAAGGCTGGATCGTTCTTGAAGGAACAATGTATTTATTTGAATATATGCTGTTCTATGAGCTTGTGGCAAAGTCATTGTGAGTTAATAACCTTGTGACATTGCATCTCGAAACTCTTCCCATAACTCCTCAGGTTTGATTGGTTTGAAGTGAATCATTATGCGGACGAATAGGTGTCGCAATTGTCTGGGCATCATCCAAATTTCAGCCTCTTGCATTGGATTTCTCCAGTCATTATCATCTTCAATTAAACCCAATGCTAAACACGCTTTAACAAAAGTCTCATGTGTTCTTCCGTCGACGGTTAAATCTTCATAACTTTGTGCACCTTTCACAGCCAGCAAGAGTAATCTTAAGTGAAAGAGTTCAGTCAGTATAGGGCTTACTGAGTCTACATAATTGTTGATTTCATCATGATTTATCACTTCTGGCTGATTTGATTCAGACCCCTGAACTACAACGGCCGCAGCATCATATCTTTTGAAAATGGATTTATATAGATATTTCACTGCTTTTCATACTCAAGTTGTTGTAGTTCAACGAAGTAGTTCAACGTTTATGTGAACTACTTATTCACATAAACTACTGCAACATTTATGGGACTGTTGAAAATCAATAACATTTTTTTATTATAAAGAACAACATATCGATTATCAAAAATAAAGCCGTCAGAAGAACGAGTACAGGACTCCGTGCTTTGACGCCTATAATGAGGATAACCGTCTTCGTCCATGGTTGTTTGTTCACAGAACGCTTAGGATATTTCTTAGAACACTTTCCCTTTTCATCTAAGCACCGATCCCCGTAGGGGCCATATATCATCGTTGATTTAATAATTTCATCTAATAAAGGATTCTCGATTGCCGATGAAATTTCTGCTTATATATATTCATCAACTATTTCTGGAGTAGTTATTTTTGAATTGGGTTTCAAGGTCAAGGTAAATATAAGGTAAATATAATCAAGGTAAATATAAGCTACCACCTCACCAAAAACTTCTCTACTCTTATGAGTCTCAAAAGTTCGTCTTTCTTCAGTTCGAACATACGAGCTACCAAATCTGGTCGATCAGATGCTGTTTCTCCATCGCCAAGATTTTCAGTTATTTCAGTCCATTTTGGATTACATGTCATTGTAATGAATAAATCAGGCTTACCGAATGTTCGAACTATAGTCATTGCATCTTGATATGTGTACGTCCACGTGAAAAGGGCCCACTTTGTCGCATCTAGTTTCCGAGATATTCACGTTTTTCTCTCCACATCTCCCATTTAAACCAATGTTAAATTGTTTTTTTGATCGTCTATACTGTGTAACGAGATTTTCTCGTTACGGGTTGAACTCCCCTTAAAAAGATACGTGAACTCTAAAATTGAGACATGAAGCGACATCTAGAGGCGGCTGAAAGCCGCGACTAGATGAACTGAGCGACAAACCGATGAAAGACCTAAGGCATAGCGGTTATGGGTGAAACTGCGACCCCTGGAGGTCTGGAGGACGTTACTAGACTATCGCTATTTTGGAATTCGCCCAGCATGTGCTAGGGGAAAAGGGGCCTACGTACAGGCTGTCCAACTGGGCGATTCCATAGGCTATGTCAGAGTAGACTAGGGACCAACGGCCAGGTGAGAGGACTGGTGCCCCCGGGATCCCGTCAGGTTGATTGGTGGGGATAGGGTAACGGAATGACCTATCGTCGCTGAGATATCCAGACTAGGGGGAGAAGGCCCTAGTAAGATTCTGAGTTAGTCGAACGCGGACGCTCGAGCGGGGAAGTCGAAAGGATTTCTCCGAGATATACTGTGGTGTTGGCTTGAAAGATGGCCACGGGAATGGTGGGCGAATAGCTCAGCGCAGCCAGGTGCGTAACTGATGGTAGCGAGCGTAGGGGGATGCTCCTGCATCCCCCACAAACGGAAAAAGAGTTATTTCGGAACTCTTAGTGACGACTTTGTTGTTTCCGGCGTTATCCGGCTCGGCGAAACAAATGTCGTGCGCATGGGCCCGTGGGTCTGGAGTAGAGATCGTCCTCCTGTCGACCCGACCATGTGCCGACATTCGAGTACCCGGAGACGGTGACGTGCGATGACCGAAGCGGTAACTGGTGGCCGAGAGTGTGGGTGGTCGTGAAGTGGGTAACAGTGTTCCACTTTGGTCGGATCAGCCTCTCGGCGTCCCAGGCTCTGAGGAGTCCCGGCTGATTCGCATCTAATTCTGAAAACACTCCTGAGTCGAAATACTCGGGAGGCGAAAGCATACTGAGAGAGTGAAAAACCCTCCAGGACGAGAGTAAATTCACTTTACATGGATGATTAGGCCGTGAGGCTTAATTTCCAGCCTGAAATAGTGGCTGGTGACGTTTGGCATAAGATACTCCTGGTGGATCTCGCCCACTCTACCGTGTCACACTGATGCTAGCTGGGCAACCCTTTGCCCGACCACAGAAGTCCTCTGAGTGGACGAGTTTGCCTCAGAGGCCGGTTTTCGTCGAACCTCCCGTGAAGGTTCGGCTGGCGCCCGACTATTGAGCGATAGAGACGGCTAAAAAGTAGTTTGGATTTTTCCTGGGTGAACAACCCGGGAAAATACCCTTACAATTGACGTCAGTTTTCATTCTATCGGGTTGATTTTGGGCTCAAAATGTGAGAAATCTAATCAAGATTATCGAAACATACATAAATCCAATACCGTCAAAGTGGGCCCTTTTCATGTGGACGTATCATCAATGGCTTACACAATTTCTCTACTCAAATGAGAATGAGAATTCATTCGGAATTCTGTGGCTGCATTTGGATGAACGACTAAAGGTTGTCCACAGCTTGGTAATTCATCAGTGGCCGGGTACAATGATATATTGATCTGATAATAAATTTTTCCTTGAATTTTAAAACAGTAAGGACCACGTCGATTATTATTGAACTGCACTAAATTGGCATTAAATGATGCGAATGAAAATGAGTTATTATAATGACGAATTCTTTGAAAGAATTGTTTCGATTTTTCATGTGATACATCAAATAATTGTTTCAAGATAAGTGGTGGTTCTGGTAGGGGCTCACTGTGCACTTTACCATGACTGCAACAATCATTGAAAGTAGTTTTCCCTTCTACTTTTTCTCCTTGGAAGTGACGTGCATCACAACTCGTACACAGTGCATTCATAGTCCCTACATAATGCTCTGGAATATCAATATGATTATGACTAATCTGATGAACATGTCGATTTCGACGTTTGGGATTTGGTAATTGATTTCTTTGTGAATCGTTATTGATGATTTCGGAAACATATCGAAAACTACGTTGATTTGCTGGTACCTTTCTCTGTGAACCAGGTTGTGAATTAGAGGCATAATCGGAATTCAGTAAAGAATTGTCGCCGGGTAAAGCAGAATTCTCAACATTGTGAACGTAATGAAATTGAGAACGCATTTTTCCCTGTTTATCCTCTTGCATCGGAGGAATTTGTTGTGAATTTGCCATTGAAGAGATATTGGAGGGTTGACTATTATTACAATGTGGAAGCGGATGAGAAATAGTTTCCATCGTGATTTTTATTTTTTGAGGATTTGAAACTAAACGTTTACTCCTAATATTTTGATGAGTATATTGTGGATTTTTCAATAAATTATCAGCTTTGAATATTGAATTTTTTTGTGAAGAAGGAATGAATCATATTTCATGAATACTTGGGAAGAAAGACACTTGACTCTTCTCTGTGATTCGATGGTCGGTTTATGGAACTGTTGTTCACGACAATAATTAGGTTTGGAAATTTGTGGTTTATGACCAATCATGGGAGTTGATCTCAGACATCGTTCATGAGGTAATGGTAATATTTGTTTCGGAGAAATACATTCATTGATTATTATTCCATCTTGACGCGCGAAAGTAGAGGGAGTAATATTGGGATGAAGTTGTAACGGCTGTAAACATTCATTCGAATTTAAGGGATTATTCCTGGTTTTTTCAAATGTATTCGAATGAGGAACCGAATCGGTGTCAGAAGACGTGATATGATGTGGAAATCTAAATTTCCGTTTTTGATTGGATTTTGATATGGAATTTGTTGGTCGTTTTAAAATTTTCAATCAATAAAAAAAAAGTGATTCCTCACAATATGAATTTTATTATAGACTTTGTTCTTTTGATTGTCAGATATATCTACTAAAACATAAGAATAATAAAAATATATGCTATCTGATCCAAGTGATACCCAATGAAACTATTTCTTATTTTTAAAATTCGTTGTTCATTATTAGAGTAAAAAAGAACTAATGAGATTTTCAATGGCAATCGAAAAATTTCATTAACTAAGATTTACTCCATTGTTATTTCCGTTTTTCTTATTTTCTAAAAAAAACATCTGTGTAAAATAATGTATTGTTACGTATTTGCCCTCTTCCTCCCTCTCAACCAACTTCATGTACGATTGTCTCTTTCTTTCCCGTTATTCTTTCATCTTGTTTTCTAGTCGGCGGACGCGTCAATCCTTTTTGGATTTTTTAAAATTAGTTATTTCACCACAAAATTCTTTTCATAAACATTTATTCTTATCAAATATTTTGTATTTTACATTGATGTCAGAAGTGTCGCGATTTATTCCTACTCACGTGTGATTTATTAGTGAAAAATTAACCGTGACCGCATTCAAAATGGAAACGTCAATCGGGAGTAATATCAACCTCACGATGAGCCACCAGCTAGGTAATTCAGTATATCTACAGACTCCGGAATCAACTCCCAGGAATTACAAAAGTTGAAAGGATTTATCCCTGTCGTCTCTCACCATTTTTACATCACTCCAATACATTTGACCGAACTCATCCTAACCAACTTCTCCACATTCACAAATCGTTCTCATAACCCTCACTTCGCTCACACAAAGTTCAATTGAATCATCAATTCATCACAATGCCACGGTCGCTATATGAACTTTTTTTTGCGAAAATTCGTTAGGTAAATTTGCTACCTCAAATTTCTTTTCTGTCCTTCATGTGATTTTGAAAGAATTGCGGCATCGAATGTAATGATTATGAGTGATTTGAATGATACTTTTATTTCTCGTTTGGAAGTAATGGAAATATTAGCTGTATAAATTAATTCTCGGCCTTTTTTCGACAATTCGGACATTTATTTATGAGACATTCCATGTCAACTCAGCCGCACCGGATTTTTTTTTTCTCTGGGAAAAATCATTGAGTAGGTGCCTTTTGAACTGCTACATATAGCCAGTGATCATGCAAAATTTCATTGCCCTGTCACTGTTTGTTTCTGAGATAATCATTACAAAACTTGAAATTTTCAAAAAATCATTACTTCTGAGCATTCGATTTTGATAAATAAAAAAAGAAAATTTTTGTTTTTTCTTGTACTTCAAGATGAAGAATACTTCATAGCCGTCAAGAAGCTCCTAGACCGGTTTTTCGAGAATTTTTCGGGTTTCTATTTTTTTTTCACTCTAGGGCCACTCGATATTCGATCGAAATATTTTTTTTATGATAGAGGATGTCCTTATATGATATGAAAAAAATACGCCATAATGGAAGAACGAACAATGCACCGGAATTTTTTTTTTTCGAAATTTTTGGGGTTTTCAGTTTATAGGGGAGATCCTTCGGTTTTTTTCAAAGAAATCAGTCTGTCACCTATTATTCTTTGTTCATATATGATGGCAAAAGAGTACGCCATCATGTAAGAGAGAAAGAATGCTCCGAAAAAAATTTTTCTTCGAAATTTTTACGTTTGTCTATCGTTTCGGAGAGTTGCATTATTGTTACTGAAAAAGGGGTTTGTCAATAGACATGTTCTGTTCTGCTGGATAGGATAGACTATTGATACGACTATAAATCTTTTCTCAACAACACACTGTGCTTTCCACTAACGAAAAAGTATGGGAAAAAAACAATTTTTATTCTTCTATAACGACAACATTTTATATTTTCACATTTTTACATTTTTACAATACGGAGAAATTCTCCACTCTCTTCGACGACAAGTTCCAACATGCACTGATGAATTATTTACATCACGATTACTGTCTTCTGCGGGTTTTACGTTTTGTTGTTGTTTGTTTTTGCTTTGGGAAAAGCTCCTCGTTAGCCGAAGCCGAATATCGTGTAATTAACAATTGCTCTCCCGGTATCGGAATAAAACAATGGTGTTTTTGAATGGCTGGAATAGCTTTGGCACTATCAAATCTCTCTCTCAACTCAGTTTTGATATTCTCGTGTTCTGCCTTGGTAAAAAAAAAACATCAATTCCTTCAAAATTCTCTTTTGACCATCGAAACAAAGCATCTGGCGTGCGGATTGGTTCACCATGAACGATTTGCAAGCTCTTACATCTCGCTTCTCTCTTAAAGACAGCTCCTGCTCCATCACAAGCTCCTTTACTGTTTGCGGTTGCATGAAAATGGGTTTCTGCATCTATGCCAAAATTAGTCTTGTGATGCAAGAGATTCGTGATCTGAAAACGATTCTTGTAATGTTGTGCAGCTCCATCGGTGACATAGATAATTTTCTCCACGCTTTCACAGTTGTCTTTCACATGCTGTATTAAAATCTTCTGTATCAAATAAACAGCGGCAGTATCGTGAGTCGTACTGTCCGACAAAACGACTAAACTCCGATGTTGGATTTCATTTTTTTCGCGATAGTAGTAAACAACGGGGTGAACTGTACACTGGTCATTATTGTAGTGGAAGGATTGAGCAGCATCTTGAGCCACAAAAGCGTAATTTTCCGAAAAACCTTAATGCACTAGTACTTCTCCATTATCCAAATTCTCTTTTCGCTGTTTGACAAAAGCCGATTGTTCTTTAGCGATGAAGTGATGTGGCTTCAATACTATCAATCGTTCCATTAGAAGATCAATGAATTCATCCATCGGGAGGATCTGCGTCTGCAAGGTACACCTGTCAGTACTTTGCCACACGCGAAATTCGACCATTTCCACGACAGAATCAGAGAGAAGTTTCTTCAGTTCACATGATAATGATTTCACTCCAGGACAATCGTTACATTCATCCAGATGACAGGCCGGGGTTGGATTTTTACACATCAATTCTGCTAGACAATCTTTGCAATCTCTGAGTGGACAGGGGGAATCTTGAGGTAGAGTCGCAATATTAATTGCCTCTAGCATCAATTTGCAATTTTGATGATACGTACAAACCCATACCACGTGAGTGCCATTTGCTCCCGCCACTACACATTGTTTAGGTCTCAGCTCGGCAAACTTACTGAAACCGACCTTAGCATCTTCATTCGCATGTTTGTACTTCCGATGAAGGACTTTTAGATTTTCGAGTATCATTCGCTTTTGCTCTACTTTCTTCTCTCCATTGATCATGATGGATATTTTATCTTTCATTCCTGGCATGACGCGACTGTGCTCTAGGTAAAAAGTGGGGACAGATGGAAGAATGACATAAGTTGGAGCTCTCGTTCGGCATTGACCGCAGATTTTCGCAGACAATGGTTAAAAGGGAAATTTCTTGTGTAGTGTCAAGGAAATCGGACGTAAATTATAACCGAGGTGTCCCTTCTCACCAGGAGCCCGCATTGGATTCGCACATCTATCACTCCGTGGCATTCTATGAAATCCGAAGATATCAATTCCGAGAATAAAGATCATTTCTATATAATCAACGTGAAAATTCTTTACCTCGTTGCAAGAATAGAATAAGATAGGAGCTCGGTAATCCATCCACACAGAATCGTATGGTGATAAAAAATCAATCGAAAAATTGAGGTTTTTTTCTAGAATTAAAGCCTTGGAACCGACTGATTATGATAAATCAATTAATTGATTCCGTTTGTTTCTTCCTCTCATTTGTTTGATCATATAGCAAACTTCCGATGATGAGAATGTTCAATTCAACTGTCTACCCTTCCAGTAAAAATTTCGACGAAAAATTTTCTTTTCGGCGCACTCGTTCTCCGTTACATGATGGTGTAGTCTTATGTCATCATATATGAACGAAGAATAATGGTTGACAAACTCTGTTAGAAATCAATAACGATTTGATGAGCCGGGTGGTCGGGAGGAAAAGTGAGGTTCGGGTTCACGGGTTGATAATTAGCCGGAGGTAATTTGATGAGTTTTCTTTAATAAACAAATAATTATGCACTGAAAATTACACAACACAGAGTTTAATAAATAGATGATTTCCGAGTGGACTGTATACAACTTAACAAAGAAAGATGATTTCCGATGATGATGTTCGATAATAGATGCGATAATTTTCCGGCACTTTCACTCGGTGAAGTTCGATGGCGTACTAAAGATACGACCGATCGTTCTCGTGCGTGTTCGTCGATGCCCGAAGGTTGCCGAGCGAGCAAAATTCGACATTTAGCCCGACTGAAGGATGATTTTCAACATCCCGCCCGCCCTGCGTCACCTCCAGGTGACGATGTATATCTGATGATTATGATGACGTATCACTGTTGACCTTCCAAAAGGTCGTCGTTGATCGGCAAAGGCACCAGCCTGTGGATGGACCTTTGAGTCTCCTGGTTGCCTTTCCTCAGTGTGAGAACTCTGGTCAGGTTGTCTTGTCCGGGATGAATTGCGATGACTCGAGCCAGAGGCCACTTGACTGGTGGCTCCTGCTCGTCAATGATGAGGACCAACGAACCGATTTTTACTTCATTCGTTGGCTGCTTCCACCGATAAATTTGCTGGTAACGATGAATGCACTCTCGTGCCCAGTGTTCCCAGAAATTCTGAAGCCTCTGGGAGATGATTTGCCATCTGTTCAGTCTTGCTGTGTTGATCTGCTGAAGTGAAGGCTCTGGAATTGTCGTGGGCGCTTTTCCTATGATGAAGTGTCCTGGTGTCAGGGCTGATGTGTCCTGCGGGTCGTTTGTGAGTGAGCAGAGTGGTCGTGAGTTAAGTATGGCCTCGACTTGCGTCAGAAGAGTCGTAAATTCTTCGTACGTCAAGGTCGAGGTTCCGATGACCCTTCGTAGATGATATTTCGTTGATTTCACTGCAGCCTNTTCGTTGGCTGCTTCCACCGATAAATTTGCTGGTAACGATGAATGCACTCGCGTGCCCAGTCTTCCCAGAAATTCTGAGGCCTCTGGGAGATGATTTGCCATCNGAATAATCTTTGAAGTTCTCTCTCTGCCCCGATGAAGTTGACACCCCTGTCGCTGGACAGGGTTGCACAGATGCCCCGTCTCGATGTGAAGCGTTTGTACGCTGCGATGAATCCCTCCGCTGTGAGGTCCGTTACCAGTTCCAGATATGTTGCTGAAGTAGCAAAACATACAAACAGACAGATGTAAGCCTTGTACATTGTCTTGCTTGCCCCTGATCCTCTCCATCTCAGGATGTTGATTGGGCCTGCGAAGTCTACTCCTGAGTGGAGAAAGACCCTCGATGGTGTCACTCGTCGTGTTGGCAGCTGTCCCATCAGCTGTTGAGCTCTCAATGCTCGATGACGTGCGCAAATTACGCATTTGATGATGTGGGAACGTACTGGAGCTCGTTCCCCGATGATCCAGTACCTCTGTCTGATATGTGCCAAAGTTAGTTGAGTTCCTCTATGGAAGCTCCGTTGATGAGCCTCCGCGATGATGAGCGATGATAATGGCGAGTGACGGGGAAGAATGATTGGATTCTTCTCCTCCGGATCCAATGTTGATCGTCTTAGACGTCCGCCCAATCGCATGACGTCGTTATCCAGGTATGGCGTCAACGTTGCCATACGATGATTGGCCGCTAAGGGGTTTCCGTCCCTCAGCGTGTTAACTTCTGCCTCGAAGTAGAGCTGCTGCGTGTATCTGACCCAAAACAGTCTCGCCTCTTCGAGTTCCTCTGGTTCCAATTGTGGAGAATCGGGTAGCGGCTGTCTTCTGAAGCGTTTTGCTGCGCGGTTTACCCAGGCTGTAACCCGCAGTAGCTTTGTGAGTGATGAGTATCTGATGATTAGCGCATTTGCCTCGGAAATCTGCACTGGATGTGAGCTGATGATGGGCGGCCTTGCTTCCTGTGCCGCTTCTGATGATACCTCTGTTGTTGATGCTAGGTTGTTTCGGGGTGAGACCCCTTGATGCGCAGTCCGCCGGATTCTCCTTCCCATTGATGTATCTCCAAGTTGCATCTTAAGAACCCTGTTTTGTACGAAATCATTCCAACGGGCAGGGTCCCCGTTGATCCAGGTGATGGCTACCGATGAGTCGCTCCATAGATAAATATCGATGTTGTCCAATTCCAAAGCCCTTTTGACATAAGCCACGAGTTCTGTGACCATGACTGCTGCCGTGAGCTCCAGTCTTGGAATGGTCTTCTTCTTGAGAGGTGCCACCTTGGTCTTGGCACAAACCAAAGTGACAGACGTTCCCGATGTCGCTGCGGATGTACGGAGATAGACCGATGCGCCCATTGCCAGATTTGATGCGTCCGCAAATCCATGAAGTTGAATTTCCGATGTACCGGGAGATAGATATAGCCGCCGTGGTATTGATAGGCTGCTCAAGTGTTGAAGTTGCTCTTTGAATGATTTCCAGCGATCCTTGTAGTCATCTGAAAGTGGATCGTCCCAGTTAAGTTTGAGCAGCCATAATTCCTGGATGACTATCTTTGCCGTGACGATTNTTTCTCTGATTGATGATGACCTCCAAGGTGGTACCCCTCTGATTGATGATGATCTCCAGTCTGATTGTCAGGTGTCGATGACCTCTTCATCTCGATGAGTGATCTGACCCGTGATTTGATTGGTGATGCTGTGCCTTGGCGCGATGATGGACCAGATGTTGGAGACAGGCATCTTCCCGTTGATTTCCTCTGATGATTGCGATGATTGTAGGACTCAACCCAATTCACCGGAGTCGTAAATTCCTGGTAAATTAGATCAAGCTTCCTGAATGAATTACTGTTGGATAAGCTCGCTAGAGCTCTGTGGATCTAAACCATGTACCACGTGATGATGAGTGACTTGAAGTTGAAGAGCTGATAATGGGTCTGTCGTAATAAGTGTTGATCATGCCGCCCGCCATGACGACAGCTCCGATTCGTTTTTGATGACTCGAGAAACCTGCTATGACGATGACTGATGATTTTGGCGGAGTTGGAGTCCCCTGAAGATTCGACCGTTGAGATCTCTGGAGAGTTGAGAGAGTCGTAAATTCTCTCAATCGCCGTTGACCTTGTAGATGTCCTTGAAGATGAGTTACCTCGGGAAAGAAACAATGGATGAGGGCGGTATCATTTGCCGAAATTGATAGAAGATAAATGATACTTTACCTCTCCATCCAAATGTTTCCTGCGTTCCCGGGCTGGGAGTAGATGATCCATTGCGTTGATGTTCTTGATGACTTTTTGAAGACGTAGTGATGTGGTTTGAACGAGTAGATTTCCGAATTTTGATGAATGTTGAGACTCCGTGGAAGAGATGATGATACCCGCACGTTGAACGCCGATATACGTAATACGAGTGTAGCAAGAGTGGGGATGCCTCCTCGACTCACGCTGATGAGGTTCACTGCCGAAAGTCGGACGGATTGAGAATAAAGGAATCCGATGAGTATCAAAATCCGCCGAGTGCCAACGATGATTTTCAATTCGCGCAGCGTACGATGTACACAAACTTCGATGAGACCACAGCACTAATCCTCTGAGGGATTTATTCCGGATGAATAGCACTGAATTTTTTCTGGTGATTGTCCACGTTGATTGTCTTGTGAACCCCGAATTGCCTCGTGGCACACAGAGCGTCTATTTCACAAACGCGTTGATTTTCCACACGTGATACTGCACTTCACCACACTCTCTCTTGTCCCTGTCCTTGATGATTATCCACTTTCAACACCGCACTTTTACACTCCACTATCCGGCTCGAATGACCAATGTTAGAAATCAATAACGATTTGATGAGCCGGGTGGTCGGGAGGAAAAGTGAGGTTCGGGTTAATGGGTTGATAATTAGCCGGAGGTAATTTGATGAGTTTTCTTTAATAAACAAATAATTATGCACTGAAAATTACACAACACAGAGTTTAATAAATAGATGAGTTCCGAGTGGACTGTGTACAACTTAACAAAGAAAGATGATTTGCGATGATGATGTTCGATAATAGATGCCATAATTTTCCGGCACTTTCACTTGATGAAGTTCGATGGCGTACTAAAGATACGACACGCACGATCGTTCTCGTGCATGTTCGTCGATGCCCGAAGGTTGCCGAGCGAGCAAAATTCGACATTTAGCCCGACTGAAGGATGATTTTCAACAGACTCATTTCTTTAAAAAAAATGATGGATCTCCCCCTAAAAACTGAAAAACCCAAAAATTTCGAAAAAAAAAATTGCGGTGCATTGCTTCGCTTTTCCATTATGGCATATTTTTTTCATATCATATAAGGACATCCTCTATCATAAAATTAGTTATTTTCCTCACAAGGTCCACAAAGTATTTTCTGACGAATGTGGCTTTGTGGCTATAATCACATTCGTCAGAAAATACTTTTGGACCGTGTGATGAATGCAATTTTTCGTCAGAAGGCCCGTAAACCGCGATCAAACCGAGCGAAGCGAGGTTAGAATCGCGGTTTACTGGGTCTTCTCACGAAAAGTATATTTCGATACAAGTGCGACGGGGTGGCAACGAGTGTGAAGTTGGCGGCCCGAGGCGAAGCCGAGGGCTGCCAATCACACGAGTTAAAACACCCCGTCGCACGTGTATCCGAACTATATTTTTCATCACGCTGTACCGGAAAAGTAACTTTCCGACACATTGTGATGGAAAATTTTGTTCGTAACTCGTGAAAAAAGTGGTTTTTGGTGAGTGGAATTATATCACTTACCTTCGGCTCGTGATATAAACCTCCCACTCGCCAAAAACCACTTTTTCGCACTCGGTACGAAATATACTATTTTGTTAATGATCTTACGTTCAGCGAGTGTCGAATTGTGCCATTTTTCGTTTGCTAGTAAACGAAAAGTCTTTTCGTTTACAAGTTTCGACTTTTCGTTTACAAGTTTCGACTTTTCGTTTACTAGTAAACGAAAAGGCACTTTTCGATACGGGCTGAACGTAGCAGCAATGACAAAAAAAATATTTCGATCGAATATCGAGCGGCCCTAGAGTGAAAAAAAAATGAAAACGCGAAAAATTCTCGAAAAACCGGTCTAGTAGCTTCTTGACGGCTCTGAAGTATTTTTTATCTTAAAGTACGAGAAAAAACGAAAATTTTCTTTTTTTATTTATCAAAATCGGAGGCTCCATTCAGAAGTAATGATTTTTTGAAAATTTCAAGTTTTATCACACCGTACAACAAAATAAGGTCAAGTTTTTTACCAAAGATGAAATTTACACCACTTATAGATTTTTGCACGCTGAATCCAACGGTTTCTGCGAAATTCTTCTAGCAAGTCAGGTTTTAGAGCAAAAAAAAGTTAAACTTGTGAAATTTGTCAAAAATGAACTTTTTCAAAAAATTCTAATTCAATGAATTTTCGATAGAATTGAATAAAAAAAAATAGCNGAAAAGGCACTTTTCGATACGGGCTGAACGTAGCAGCAATGACAAAAAAAATATTTCGATCGAATATCGAGCGGCCCTAGAGTGAAAAAAAAATGAAAACGCGAAAAATTCTCGAAAAACCGGTCTAGTAGCTTCTTGACGGCTCTGAAGTATTTTTTATCTTAAAGTACGAGAAAAAACGAAAATTTTCTTTTTTTATTTATCAAAATCGGAGGCTCCATTCAGAAGTAATGATTTTTTGAAAATTTCAAGTTTTATCACACCGTACAACAAAATAAGGTCAAGTTTTTTACCAAAGATGAAATTTACACCACTTATAGATTTTTGCACGCTGAATCCAACGGTTTCTGCGAAATTCTTCTAGCAAGTCAGGTTTTAGAGCAAAAAAAAGTTAAACTTGTGAAATTTGTCAAAAATGAACTTTTTCAAAAAATTCTAATTCAATGAATTTTCGATAGAATTGAATAAAAAAAAATAGCAGAGTATAGTTGAAAAATTATTTTATCCGTTAGAATAAACCTCTTCCAATTCATAAATATAAAATAAATAAAATTCATAAATTTGGTTGAATTAACTGTTGATTACGTGAACTCTCGGAAGTTGGCTTCGTATATATTTCTAACCCCCTGGAATTTATTCAATAAGCACGTGGTTATTTTTTTAAAAGCTCAAGGTTATAAAAATGAACTGTGAGAAGGTTTTTGAGTGGACTTCTCAGTTTGAAGTGATATAGGCCGCCTTTCAAGAGGAAAATTATGAATCCGGGAACTACCGTTGGGAGGCTGAAACGTGAAAGGCGACGTATTTTCTTTCTATCACCCCCATATTTGCATCTATTTACTATTGTATTCATCATAAGGTCTTACTGCATAAACACGATGAGGACCCACGAAGCCCCCAGGATGACAGTTCCATGTCCCTCAAAGTTTATATCCCCTGGATTGGTTCAGCAGACATGCCAACTTACTTCCCACATTTTCCCTTTTTCTGGACCTAATTTCTATCGACAATATCTATTTTGGGATTTCTATTCATAGTTTGTATATCTCTAACTTCATTTTTTGTATGTATTTCATCAAATGAAGCCTCAGGTATTCACGGTGACCCATCAAAATTCATCAAAATCGCATCAGAGTGATGAACGCTAGTGTACCTCAGGATAAAATTTGAGACTATATCAGAATGAAGTTTCAAAACTAGCTATAAAGCATAAGTAAAAGTAAAAGTAAGCATCAAAGTAAAGAATAAGAGTAAAGTCAAGGATAAGAGTTGAGCAAAGGGGTTTTGCATTTAATCACAGAAGAAGAAAAAACGAGTTTTGAACATTGAATATGAAAAATTGGCATCAACAAGTTTTTCATCGTTTTACAGTTTCAGCGTTCTGAAAAGAGATCCTGTAGGATTTGCGTTTGTGCTCCGTATCATCATCGCTCATTAAACTCCAGCAATAATCTCCCAACATATAGACTATGGACTTTCCTTGATATCGCTTTTCCATTGTCGCGATGTCCTGGTGAAATCGTTCTCCGTGTTCATCGCTGACGTCGACTAGCTTCTTCGGAAAAAAAATCTAGATGGGAATGTAAGAAGTGAATTTTCAGAGACATGTTAATCTCCTTTTTCTGAAAATTCACAAGCATCTGTTGCACAATTCGTCGGTAGTGTGGTGAACGACGGCTTCCAAGGAACTCAGACAAGACCTTCTTCAGTGAGCGCCATGTTTTCAGCTCAATCTTATTCAGGGTTTTCTCGAAATCTTTATCATTTTCAATTAACTTGCGTCACTCAATTTTGAAAAGAGAGTTTTTAAGTAGGCAAATGCTGGTCCGTCCTTCTGGAGTCTTTTCACGAAGCTCGATATGAGTCCAAGTTTTATGTGCAAAGGAGGTAAATAGATTTTCTCTGATTCAGTGAGTCGCTCCCCAACAATATTCCGATTACCAGGGATGAATTCATCGCGTCGGAGCCATTCTTTAGTTTTATAATGATTCTCTCTGTCCCGACTGTCCTAATGGCATAGAAAGCAGCTGTATTTTGTGAATCCCAGTTGCATCCCCATGACGAGTGCGACCATCTTCAGATCAGCACAGATGAACCACTTGTATTCCCTGTACTGAATCTTATCAAGGAGGAGTTGCACGTTTACTTGGTTCTCTCCCAATGACGTAGAGTACGCAACAGGCACAGAAGGGTTAATATTGCCAATGTGAAGGAGTACAGCCTTTAAACTGTTGCGAGAGGAATCGATGAAGAGGTGCCAAGCCTCTGGATGATGATCATGCCCTAGACTTTTCATATGGCCATCCACATTGGAGCAATAGAAAAGCTCTTCCTCTTCCACGAAACACTCACGAAAGGTCTGATCTCGATGACGGAAATGGTTGGTAGTAACCCTAGGTTCTAAGACGTTGAATTCTTTGAGAACCGCACCCATGTACTCCGATCTTCCGTTCGTGAGGTTTAAGTCCCTGGCAAGATCATTCAGCTGCCCTTGGGTCATGAGACCTGGTTTCACTAACACCGGTGGTACTTCTACTATGTAATTTTTTTCTTCGGAAATGTCTTCTGTGTCATCTGTGTCGGTGCACACAGGTGCTTCTGCAGCAACAGGCGTGTCCACCGATGTTGTATCCTTCTTCCCTTGAAATACAGGTAGCATCGCCGAAAATGATGGTGGATCCAATGATTTTACGGTTGGATATTGGAGAGTCTTCTTATTTTTACGAGAATATCCGCATGTATTTGTCAAGCAAAAATAACAGTCTGCGATGTGATCATACTGTTCTCTCCATATCGCTGGGAGGTTGAACGCAAGTTTCATCTCCCTGGTTTTCACTGATACTTGTAGCAGGACGCGACAAGAGCAGCAGCACATTGATGGAATCCAGGGTTTGTCCTAGTTACACATGGATCGGCTCAACATGATCTCATACGCTTCCTTCATAGCAGAGGTGATATTTCTCTACTGTGATATAGGGATGAATTGTGCACAAACGTAACAGAATGAATCGGGTGAGTTTTTACATTTTCGCGACATTTCTAAGGAAATTGCGAACTGTTAGAGAAGACAGTTCAATCCTGAAGTTGCTCATGGGTTTCTCCCCGAAATTATTCTGTTAAATTGGATGGAACGAATGTGGAGTGACGACAAGGCTCAAGCGGAAGGGTTGAGATTACAAAGGTCAAACGTGTGAGAAAAGTGAATTTCTAGAAGGGTCAAATGGGGAGACGTGCAGGGAGATTCAAACGCAAAAGACAAGTCAGTCGATGGCTAGGGTCTTGAAATCTTGTAATCAAGGTTTATAATCTATCTATTTGCACCTTTCGCTTATCTCCTACCATCACTCTAGTCGTCTCTCCATTCGCTCCACTCATCTTTCCCGCTTGACTTTTATGAATTTTTCTGTTCTTTCCCTATCTGGCATCAATTCTCTGGGATGAAGTTATCAAAATACACAACTTGTCAACTAAGGAATTTTTCCAGCCCTCTTTCTATTGTAGTGATGCCGCGAGATGCGAGAGAAACAAGACAAGACGAGACAAACGAGACGAGAGACATAGCGAGACGAGAAAATTTATTTCAGAAACTTGATTTACTATAATTTTATGCGCAGAAAATTAATTTGTCAATAGGAAATAAAGCTAGTGACACACACACGATAAAAAAAATTCGGGGATGATTCCAGCCGATGAAAATTCTGTGTCAGGAGGGAAGTCAAGTTGGAAAGTAAATTTGCATGACCAATGAAACAGTCCAGAAGCCGCATAAACGATGAGGGACATGGAACTGTCATCCTGGGGTCTTTGGGGATCCTCCGAATAAAAAATAAAATAAAATAGTGAATGTAAGCCAATTTTACGCTGGATGATGGAGAGAAAATACGAATTCATTAAAAACCTCCTCACAGTTTATTTCTATAACCGTGGGTCTTTGCAAAAATAACCACGTGCTTATTGAATAAATTCCAATGGGTTAGAAATATATACGAAGCCAACTTCCGAGAGTTCACCTAATCAACAGTTAATTCAACCAAATTTATGAATTTTAGGATTTTTCTGCAGCGAAATCACGCGTTGGAATTGGAAGAGGTTTATTCTATCGGATAAAATAATTTTTCAACTATACTTTGCCATTTTTTTTCATCCAATTCTGTCGAAAATTCATTGAATTGGAATTTTTTGAAAAAATTCATTTTTGACAAATTTCACAACTTTAACATTTTTTTTCTCTAAAACCTGACATGCTAGAGGAATTTTGCAAAAACCGTTGGATTCAGCGTGCAAAAATCTATAAGTGGTGTAAATTTCATCTTTGGTAAAAAACTTGACCTTATTTTGTTGTACCGTGTAATGATTATCTCAGAAACAAAAAGTGCAGGGTAATGAAATTTTGCATGATCACTGTCTATATGTAGTAGTTCAAAATGCACCTACTCAATGATTTTTCCCAGACAAAAAAAAATCCGGTGTGGCTGAGTTGACATGGAATGTCCCTTATAAAAAAATTAATACAGGTCTAATCTTGAAAATAATCATCGTCACTTTACACGCATTTCTCCCATCTATCGAGCAATTATCGGATTCCGGCTCGGAAGAAAGATGGTGGTTTTGACTGGATGAACTCATCAATGCTCTGCCGGACTTCTTCAGGAGACCGAAACTGGGTATCCACCAGGTGATGTTGTAGCGCCCGAAAAAGGTGATAGTCAGAAGGCGCAAGGTCTGGAGAATACGCCGCATGTGGGAGAATTTCCTAGCCCAACGTGGAGATAACTTTCAGGGTTTCTTTTGCCGGGCGTGGCCGTGCATTGTCCTGCAGCAAAATCGCTTGCCTCGTACCACTACCAGTGAAAGGTCTCCTTTCCTCAACAGCATCACTCAATTTCACCAGTTAGTCCTGATAACGCTTAGCAGTGACGGTTTCTCCCTGTGAGTATCTCATAATAGATTACACCTTTGGAATCCCACCAAATACACAACAATTTTTCCCGTGAATGTTCGGTTTCGCAGTGCTAGTTGACGGCTCCCCCGGATAAACCCACGATTTTCGCCTCCTAGGATTATCGAAATATCCACTTTTCATCCCCAGTCACAATTTTATGTAAAAAGTCTTTTTGTTTGAATCTGGTCAGTAGCCACATTGCAATTTCACAGCGTCGACTTTTGTTTTCTGAGGTAAGATGATGGGACACCCAACGACCTTCCTTCTGTATCCTCCCAATTCTTTTTGAACGCACCGAAATAGCTGATTGAGTCACTCCAAGAGTATCAGCAAGCTCCTGTTGTGTTTGACAGGGATTTTCATTGAGTAAGTTGTCTAACTCCTCGTCTTCAACTTTTTTTGTTGCATAGGACGTTCCTCATCCTGGAGATCGAAATCTCCATCCCGAAATGTTTTGAACCACTTTTCACATGTGCTATAAGATATAGCACTCCCTAGCAAGGTCGAACGAATCATTTCTTGTGCTTCTGCGACATCTTTTCCAAGTTGGAAGGTGAAAAGAAGGCAGCGCTTCAAGTGCTGCTTGTCGAACAACATTTTTATTCACTGTTTTTTGAGGTTGTATTAATCACACCACAATCGGACTTGAGTGGTTTGATAGTTGACAGATGGCGCTTCAAAACACCGCTTATTGTGGGGAATACTTTTAATTCAAATATGTGTTCTGATCACTTTAATCTAGGGGCCGAGAATTAATTTATACACCTTATCATTCATAATTACGCGTTCGTGGTTAACTAAAAAACTGTAATTTGAAAACTTTTTCAGACATCGTAGAACGAAATATTACTCGCCTTCGGCTCGGCCTATAACCTTCACATTCGTCGAAAACGAACTTAGTGCCCTAGTGCTCTAATGTACTATTATTATCGCGTTTTTTTAAATTCATTTATTGCTCCTCGAGAAGATTTAATCATTATTATTCATTTAGCCTCGGGAAGATAATTCTTATTTATTTGTGACGTTTCCAGTTATGGGGATGCCACATAAAGTCAAGGTTTTAATTTTTTTTCCTTTCTTAAAATGGAAAATTATGTTTGTTGGGCGCCATGTATTAAAATAATATCAAGATAGTTGTGACGTTCGGGGGAAAATTTAGAATGAAGAATAGAATTATTTTTAATTGAAATTTTACATATGTTGAACGCCAGTCGATGGATTATTTTTCGAGAGTGCATCGACTCCTCTCGATTTAAAATTTTCAACAATTTTAACCGAATTATAATGGCTAATAGCTCAGGTATCAGAGTAGACTCTACTTGTTACAAGGGGAAGGGAGAACTATACTCCCAGCCTGCAATTTTAACTTCCACACCCACACAATGAGAACAGCAATTTTATAAAAAAATCAACAACAATATAATTCCAAGAAAGATGAATATAAAAAAATTTACAAGAAAATTATGATTGGACGTTTTAGAACCTCCTCAACGACAAAAATGAGAAATTTACGAGAACAATGGATCGATAATCCATCAAAAATCAATATCTCACATAAAAATACAATTAATTTGGAAATTTAACCAAAAATTTACTTGAAGATGATAAAAGTGAACGAATTAATCAGAAGAGTTGATCATAACAATCTCAACTCACGAAAATACAATGAAAAATTAGAAAAGACGCCATCTTGGACGCTTTCTCAAGAATAGCCAAGACAAAGGCTACTATTTTATATTTTGACTCAAATTTAATAACAATTCGGCTCTGTCCACCTATCGATTTGTGAGAAATCATCTGCTCCAAGATAGACAGCAACCTCCATAATAAAAATTGATAAATTTAACTCAAAATAAACAAAATTAAAGCCAATCTGGCAGACAATACAATTTTGCGACTACATCTCGCGCTGGCTAGGAGACGACTCTCCTTAAGCTTCGCCCGGTTCAACTGATATGCCTGCTTGATCTTGTTTTGGGGGAGGAATCTCTCCCCAAATTCATAAGACACGGGATTTGATTGGATATCGAAATTCTAACAAAAGTATCAAACGCTAGAATATTCTACGCAACTAATTTATATGAAAATTATTTCTAAAAAACTACTAAATGGATATAAATCAATATTCTGGAGATTTTGAATTATTTTAGGTTAAATGTCGTGAATTATCCCCAATGTTGGAATATTATTCACATTCGAGTATCCCTCGCTGACTTACTGTGGGTTTTGCTTGTCAGACGAGGTGGAGCTTCCCCCTCCGGTCTTTCCTCGCGTCAGGGTACCCTGGACCATAGTTGTTCGGTGGTTGATGGCAATGGATCCTCGGTTGAAGCCATCTTCTGCTCCCATTTGACAAGCACGGGCTTCGTAGAGGGACGCCATCGTCCAATCCTCCTTTTCAATGGCCTGAACGGGATGGTCTGGATGTTGTTTGGTCCCAAGAGATTTTTCTCAGGACCTCCTCTTCTCGACTCATCCTGTTATCATGAAGTTATGACCGTCGAAGATGACAAAGGGTATTAGAATTGGGAAAGGTTTGGAGTATTTCCTTTCCCGATTGTCATGGATGAGAGAAGTCTCCTAGAGGCTAACTTTCAACAATTTTGCTTTAGAAGAAGGTCTCATTTTTCATTTAAAAATAAAAATAAACAAATTTTACAAACAAAAAATCAATTAGGGATTGACTACCCGTGTCGTCACGTATTTATCCCCGAGAAGATATCCCTACGTCCAATCATTTATCCCCAAGAAGATTAGGAATGACAATGTATTGTGTGGAAATACTTGTCAAAAATTAATTCTTGATTCGAATACCTGAATAGATTGCTACTTAATTTGAACTTTTCCGGACTAAAGTAGAACAAATGATTTCTGCCATTCGTAACATTTTCTTTTCCAGTCCAAACCCTCAACTTCCTTCCCATTCCTCTGGAGGAACCATGAGAGATAATCTGGGTTTTTGGAAGAGAGTTGAGTTGAAAGCCCCAGATAACACGCTTCTACAAAATATGGGCTCATTCGTTCTCAAGGATGGAACCAACTTTATCTGATAGATTTTTTCACGCTGATTCTAAATGCTCTTATCAAAAACTTTCCTAGCAGGTGTAGTTGTTGGGAAAAAAATGGTTAAAGTGTCTAAAAACGGCCAAAACGAACACTTTGAGAAATTGTTAAAAAAATGAATCCCGACGTAATTTAAGACAGAACAAAATCACAATTAAATGAAAATTGGATCTTTTCAATGAATGTGACTTCGTCTTATTTGATTCAATGGAACCCACCTAAAAAAATTCTGAGAAAGGTGAATTTTCATCATTTTTTTGGAAAATTAAATTATCGGAAGTTGGCTGTGAGTATCCTCACCCACGCCAATTTCAAATCAATCTACCCACGTGTGTTAACCTCCCCTAGATTTTAATTATAATTTGAAAATCTCGTTTCTTGGAAAGGAATTGTTAATTGCCCTGCATTTTTGAATTAAATCCCATGGAGGTGGAAGAATCGCGACGATTCGTTGCCCTCGTGGACGCTGAGCCTGATCTATGGAGAAACGAAATCTCGAGGTACAGCACTGCTAATAAATTGATTTGGCGCAGAATTGGTGAGCAGTTGAAATCTCCGAGCTCAGGTATTATCTTCTGGAGTGTAATATGAGGGTCAATCTTAGAAAGTCAATCGAATTAATGATATGTCCTGCCCCGACAGGATATTTGACCTTCTGCAGGTTTCTCGAATTGCGAGATCGCCAACGCGAAGAACGATGACTGAATCCCAACGCAGGATTCATCCTTGAGAATAAGTTGATGTTTTTCGATGAAGATGATGAAACCTGCTCACTCACATCTTCCCTAGCTTCCTCCCCATCAAGCCCTCCATCAGACCCTTCACCAAGTCCCCTGCCAAGTCCAGAGTCGAGTCCCCCTCCAAGTCCTCCAAACCTTGATGCATTCACAATTCACAATTCCTTTCCAAGAAACGAGATTTTCAAATTATAATTAAAATCTAGGGGAGGTTAATACACGTGGGTAGATTGATTTGAAATTGGCGAGGGTTACGATACTCACAGCCAACTTCCGATAATTTAATTTCTCAAAAAAATGATGAAAATTCACCCTTTTCAGAATTTTTTAGTGGGTTTCATTCAATCAAATAAGACGAAGTCACATTCATTGAAAAGATCCAATTTTCGTTGAATTGTGATTTTTTTCTGTCTTAAATTACGTCGGGACTCATTTTTAATGAATTTCTCAAAGTGTTCGTCTTGGCCGTTTTTGGACACTTCAACAGTTTTTTTCTCACAAACTACACCTGCTAGGAAAATTTTGGAAAATAGCATTTTGAAAATTGCATTTTTCAGATAAAGTTGGTTCCATCCTTGAGAACGAATGAGCCCATATTTTGTACAACCGTGTAATTGAAGTATCATTTTAGTTATTAATTAAGTGAAATTTCAGTACAATTGCCTTTAACAGGCGCGTTATTGTCGGGGCGACAACTTTTCAAGAGTGGGAGTAATGTTACGTATTTGCCTCTTTCCTCCCTCTCAACCACCTTCATGTACGATCGTCTCTTTCTTTCCCGTTATTCTTTCATCTCGTTTTCTAGTCGGCGGAGGCGTCAATCCTTTTCGTATTTCTTTTTATCATTTATTTCGTCCCAAAATTCTTTTAATAAGGATTTATTCGGTAACGAACATGTGCGGATGTTCATTAGGGACACACATACGACCTGCGAAAAATCTACTCCCGCGACATAAGGCCGATCCGTGAGTAAAAGTATGGGAGAGAGAGGTTCAGGTTTTCCCGCTTCGGCGAGTTTTCTTTTTATTTGAGGGCTTCAGCTAGTTTTCCCGCCATTCGGCGTTATTTCCCGAATAAAAGTGGTAATGTTTTGGGGACTTTTCCTTTTTTTTAAATTTATTTTCGAGAATTAATTACGTGTAGGAGTTCGTAAATCTACATAATTACGCGTTCTTGAGAGCCCATGGAATTATCATGAAGAAAGGTCAAGTTATGAGTCATGCGGTAATTTCTATGGGGCTAACTCTTTTTCAAATATTACGGGGAATCGATTAGGCCCAGCTGAAATGCTGGCGCTCCTTTTTTAGTTGGGGTTCACGGGGAGATTAATTGATTATCTTCACGTTTATGGTGGAAGGTCGTCTAGGACAAGAGCAGTCATTATTCCCACCGAATTGTCAGACTGCATATGGGTTAGTATTTAATGCTGAAGATCTTGCAAAATTTCGATTAATGGTCAGTTTTCATTATGACCCCGTGACTCCCGGAGAACCGATCCGTGGGAGGCGCCAAGAAATCTCGAGTAATTATCCGACCGTCCACCAGTTCGGCTCAGATTTATTTATTTATTGTTAATGGAGGGTTTTAGACATACTGGAGTATAGAATCGAGCAGTTACGCCACTGCTTTTCCTGAAGTTATTCGCTAGTTCCCTCAAGGTTCACGCCTTTGATGGGTAAAAATCTCCACAAATCAGGAGCCGTCCCTCATTGGCCGGAGTTCGCACTCGGGGCAGTGACACGCGACACTGACCTCCGAAAATCAGTTGGGTATTGCCCACGGTCAAGTGAAGATACGTGAGTATGGGATAGTGCCTGGATTACAGTGCCCAGAACACAGTACAACCCGGATATTTTTTTGGATCGAGATGGTGAAGAAGCGCCCATCAAAGGGAAAGCCTTCCCAGGTAAGTTTTTCTTGGTTATCGGTGTTTGATGCGGGCCATTCACATGCGGGAGAACTACCCATCCCAAGTTAAAGAGAGTCTTCTGAGTCGCGCGAGCAACGTGAGGTCGAACATTGTCATGCAGCAGTATGACTTGCCTGCTTCCTTGCCTAGTAAATGGCCTTTTCCGATCAAGTTCTTCGTTCCGTTTATTCAGTTGTCGGCTGTAGCGTTCCTCAGTCACCGTCTGACCTGTTTCCAGGAGTTCGTAATAAAGCACACCCTTCATGTCCCACCAGATACACAGGAGTATCTTCTTTAAGCGGATGTTCTGCTTCGGCGTCGATGTACTGGATTGTCCGGGATCTACCCACGACTTTTTGCGTTTGGGATTCTCGTAAAAAAAATACTTTTCATCACCCGTCACCATCCTCCACAAGACGTCATTTTTTTGTTGTCGGGCAAGCAGGCAAGGCATGTGTTCATACGTTGACCTAGGTTGTGTTCGGTCTACACGTGTGGGACCCACCTTCCAAGTTTTGGATTTTGGATTTTTCCCATTTCACGCAAACGCTTAGAAATAGCTGTTCGGGTGACTCCTAACTGAGCTGCAAGCTCTTGTTGTGTTTGCGTTGAGTCGTCATTCAGTAGAGCTTGCAATTCCGCATCTGTAAGCTTTCGAGGTTGTCCGGAAAGCGGCTCGTCACTCAGATCGAAATCGCCACTTCTAAAACGTTTATACCAATAATTACACGTTTCATACGATACAACGTCGGCACCAAGAACACTACACATTGATTCCCGTGCTTCAGAAGCATTTTTCCCTTGTTGGAATTCATATAAAATGCAGTGCCGAATGTGCTGTTTATCAGTTGCCATCGTATACTCTGCCATTCTGAAAGGTTATGTAACTTACATAGACTTGTCGTTCCGTGTTCTGAAACCTTTTATCCGATCCTTTGAAAACCAGAAAAGACCGCAAATATATTTCTATTGCAAATATAATTTTAAGCTCGAAGAAAAAATCTGTAAAAATTAAGTCACACACCTAATAATTCATCAATCAAAAAATCACACTTAGTGTAGGCCTATAATAATTATTCAATCATTACTTTGAGAGCATTGCACAGATATAATAACTTCTAAACTTCTGAAAAAAATCAAAACGTGATTCTGGAGCTCAATGTATTGAGATAAATGCATAAATTATCATTTTATCAAGAAATGGAATCCTCGTAGTGACAACAAAACGTGAGGAAGTGTGATTTATTGGTAAAAATTCCATGACTGTCAATATTACTAATGTGGATTATTTTTTTGGGATGACTGCTACTACCCATTATTGCATCAAAATATTCAATCGTTCAACTTGATGTTAGCTTTCATTTTTTTCTACATACCTTGATTTCTCTTACGTAAAAAGCACACTTAACAAAAATGCAATGGCATCGACTTTTCGATATATCGACGTTTGGAGATAAATGATGAGATGCCTTAGAGTTGGATTCAGGGGGGTCCAACTGCTCAGAATTGGCTGAATGTCAATTTTAGTTATTGAATCCGAAATGACTGCGCTGCAATCACGCTGCGCGGATCCGCACAGATTGGAATGCAGAGTGAAAATCAATTTGGATGCAATAGACGGACTTCTATTATTGAATAATGGAATTGATACTGAATTAATTGTGATAATTAATTAATTATGTATAGATTAAATAATGCAATAATGTATCAATGTATACATGAATTTATTAATGAATTAATTCAGGTTAAACGTGTTGAAAAGTCACTCAAATCACTTCATTTAAATTAGGAGGACTGTAGCTACTTTTTTAAGCAAGCAATATACTTATTTTCATTTAGTATAAAAAATTATCAATGCTAAATTACTTCCAATGATATTCAACTCGTATTTAACAACTCATGCCTAGCCAAAGCAACGAAATATTCTCGAGGGGCTCGTGAAGTCCAAGCAGCAGCAGAATTTAGATTGTATCGAGAGCGATTTGATATATAACGCATGATCACAGAAGTGCAGAATAAAAACACTCAACTGTGGAAGAAGTTATTCACCGAAGAATTGCAGAAAGTACCGCGATGCTGATCGCTGCAACAAATAGAATAATTGAATTACGAAGAAAGTTCTTGAATGCGAGTCCACCATCTCCGAGAAAAATTTATTTGAAGACAACATTGAGGTCCATGAAGCCAAAATCCAGGAACTGGAATCCGAAAAAATATCTCTTTGGAAAAAGATGCAGTATTTTCCTCCAAAAGTGACAGGTGTAAAAAAACTTGCAAGGCAGTTGCAATTAAGATAAGCGAGACCGTTTCTGATCAGGAAATGTGGTAGGGAGTTGTCGAATTTGTAATCATCAGCCTGTCATCATTGGTGTTGATGCTATTCCCCGTAACAAGAGGGTCCTGGAAAGAATAATCATATTTACTCAAACGAGTAAAAGACGATTTTATTACGAGTAAAAGAGCTTATCAATGCTGTTTCTACAATCTGAAGTCCTGTTGAATCTACTCCTCTTTATTTTTTTTTCTTGTATTTATTCGATGCTTCTACAGCTCTTTTAAAAATAGGAATATGCTGCAGTCTCGTAGTTTTTCCCTTGAGATGTCGATTGATTTGTGTACACCAGTGAATGAGGAAATCATCGATTATCAATGTGACTGCTGCTTCATGTAATTCTGTTCTGTGCCGACCACAAAATACCCAATCTTCAGAAACTGCTTAGTCCTTTCAAACAAGACTACCTCGATTTTCCGTTGATGACAAACAGATGAGATAATATTTATCAAAGAGTGCTCAATCTTTTGGTAAGCTTCATCAAAAGTTGATTTCTTATTCTTGGATACAGTTAAGCGTCTGAATAATAGTTGACAAACCTCACATTTCGTGGATTGTTTCTTCACGATGGAATCTGAGGCCTTCGCCAACACGTCTGTACTAATGGCTGTGTTGTTGGATTGATCAGTTTGAACGTTCGAGGGAAGCAGAACATTGTCCATTTCATCATAAATTCCCATGGATTGTGAACCATTAGCGTGATTTGTGAAGAAATATTCGAGAGTGAATAAGAGTTCTCCGTTACAGACATTTTTACAGTTCGCGCCCACAGATTTGGTACCAGTGATGTTTCTGATGAGTATAGATTTCAGGTCTCCCTCAAACTGCTAGCGACTTGGTGTGATATCCCTCAATCCAATCGCACGGAATAGCGAGAATAGGTGTTCCAAGGGGTCTTGATTGACCAAGCGTGGATGGAATTCAATGAACCCTTTGGATTCCAAGCGTTTCCACAGCCTTTCAAATCCATTGATTGTAAAGAGCCAATTGGTCAGAGTGGGAACATTTTGAAATTGTAGATTCTCCTCATTAATGAAACGCATTCTGCGAATTTCATCTTTTGCATTTCTCCAGATTTTATGATGAGGTCTCTGAGCTATGACAGGGGCTCGCAGTGGTGTCGTGGCTGGTCCACTGAATCCATTGATTGAGTCAAATGCATGATTGAAGAAGCGCAAAACACGAGCTGCATGCTTGCCTTCATTCTCTCTGATTTCCGTGGACCCAAGACGTGTTATGATAGGACCTAGACAGGAGGAGTGAATTGGGTAGTAGTGTGTTTCATGCAATTAATTAATTCCTGTCACAGTATATTACACGTTACAATCAAATATTGTGAACAGAGAACACGGTGATCAAATCAGCAGCGAGCAAAGGCGCTGCTAACACAATCAGAATCTATAAGTGCTCATTCATCGCGATTCTTCCACCGTTCTCATGAAGCCATTCACTCAGAAATACCCGAAAATCGTTTAAGAAATTCCAATTTCAATTCTCGAATCCTTTACAAATTAATCCATCGTCTCCCTCTTTAATTAAATTGATCAATAAACTGGACAAATGACAATCTTAGCTCAGGTAATAAATATCCTTTCAACTGAAATTTCTACAGAAATTGATTGAGAAAAAAAAAACTTCTACATAGAGCAAATTCCCTAACACTGTATTCTAGTCCTAGTTTTCACTAAGCTGAGAAGCCCAAAATAATGGAACTATTTTCTATTTAAGTTCCTATCAAAATGACTCATTTCCAATCATTCAGACTGGAAATTTACA
Organism: Diachasma alloeum; assembly: GCF_001412515.2. Lineage (NCBI taxonomy): Eukaryota > Metazoa > Arthropoda > Insecta > Hymenoptera > Braconidae > Diachasma > Diachasma alloeum. The sequence goes on from NW_021680512.1 coordinate 108,631, forward strand.
GAGCGAATTTCCAAAAACTAAAGCCTGTATCAACGGGCAATAATACGTTTTTGGATTTCTCTTTTTCTTGCCGTAGTAGTTTTCTTATGATACGAGTGTGAGAAACTGTTCCCAGTTGCATGATGATGCACTATCCTCCCACATATCAATCAACACTTTTTCTGTACTGCCTCTCACTTTTCCACGGCTTGGTATTTCATACTTCCCGAACTCGAAAAAGTTACAATCACTACACAATAGTATATTGTGCCCCAAGGGAGGAAAAGAGGGCATTCCAACCCGCGTGTGAATTACCACCTGAGGCGAAGCCGAGGGCGGTAAACACGGTAGTTTGAATGTCCTGTTATCCATCCTAGGTGCACACGATATTTTCCGTCATAATTACACGGTTAAGTTCGATTTTTCTTCGTGAATGAAGGGAGAAACATGGGTTATGTCATTCCGAGTATCGTCAGAAGCAACAGAAATCCGAGGAATGGAATAAGCCACTCTCTCCCGTCATTTGGGGAGGAAAATCGAACTTCCCGTGTAGGTATGACGGAAAACTTATTTCCGGTAAAAAAAAACCCTATCATCTGTTCGGGATGCGTCTGAAGTAGGATGTCGCACACGTGGAGCATGCGTAAAATTCCATTTCATATACAGCGTTGTGAAAATTTATCTTTCCGTCGTTAAAAGTCCCTCCCGTAGTATGAATGTAATTACATACTGTACCTTCATCTACCATAATTTATTTTGTGACGAGGTGAAAACCGCCCCCCCCCCCATTATACAAAAAGCCCCCTAAATACTCCTTATATTATTTCGCCACCGTTGGATTCCCACATGTACATTTGCTCTTCCCCCCGCCTAACCCCCCTCACCCTAGACCTTGGACAGCAGACGGAGAAACCAACTCGGGAAAAACCGAAGAAGCGACCCATCACCGGACCAAAAGAATTGTCGCACGCACCCACTCCGGGAAATATTTTACGCAAGGAAATGGATGGAGTATAAATGGCCCAACCACTTGTAGCCACGCGCCAGCCCTGGGACCTCCTTCACTGCACCCCGCAAGCCCTAGAAGTGTCTCCAAGAGAGGACGAAGAAGGAACACGGAAGCGGACGAAGCCCAAAAACTGACCAGCACGCGCCACTCGTTCTGCATCAGTCCTACAGTTCGCCACGTGCAAATTATTAGTGAGGGAAAAAACCCGTGGAATCATTGGAGATTAAGAGCCCAGGAATATATCATTACCCGAGATCATTGTGCAGCCCACGAGTCCTGCTAAAGTGTTAGACATCCTTGTGGGAGGAGGCCCACAGTCCTGGTGATTGTTTCACCCCGGTCTAGGTGAACTCGTTGAAGAGAGATTCATCCCGTCGCCACGTGCTGTAAGTCGTCGTCCAGATCAAGATTCACCCGTGTATAATAATTCCTCCCCCCAACGGTGAGCCAACACTTTTCTTTTGTCCCCTTTTTCCCGTAGAATCTTGCACGGTAATGTAACAAGTCGAGTCAACCCCTAGACACACGCCATTTCCCCCTCTCCCTTTTTCATCTGTGCTTCCGAGTGCGAGTAGAGTCTTCCCCGAAAGATTATCAACTTTAAGATTAGCCTTACCCACTCCCTAGATAAAGATTAAAAGGCTGGTAAATATTGTGATAAGTTAGTGTATTCAAATTGGTTCTTAAATATACTCAATTTATTGTTCTCAGAATTTCCCCCGGTAATTAGATTATTTTCAAGCCCTCTTATCTTCCCTAATTAATCCCATAATTAAATAAAGAAAATAATCCGGTTACAATATATAATAGAATTTTCTTTCGGAAAAGAAGCAATTATCTTCAATAAATAAAGTTGCAATTCAACAACTTATTTGATGTAACGTTTCAGAATAAGATGCGTACAGGACAGGTAGAAATAAAATAGGAGTTAAATAAAAGAAAATACAGAAGATTGGACAATGATAATAACGATAATAGTGCGTCTCATTTTTGAAGAGCAATTATCTTTGCCTCCATGGCCATTGCTTCCTCAGCTTCTAATTCTGACAGAGTCGTATCATCTTCTTCAGAGGGGGGATTTTCTGATGACGAATTATCATCAAACTCTCGACATTCCTTCGCTGCCAGTGCTTTCTGAAACCTCTGCTGTAGCTTTTTCTGTCTCACTCGACGTTTTTTTGCTCTGCGTTCCAACTCTCGTTTCTGTTCCAATTGACGCTGCTCCTCGCATCGTTTTTCAACTTCGAGTTCTTCGGGAGAGCGTGTCGGAGGTGCTCTAGCTCCTGGAACGATTGGTTTGAGGAACAGCAACTCAGGATAGAGAATCCACTTGGGTACAAAATTCCAACCTATAGCAGCTTGACCCAAGGAAAACCGATAGAGATAAGCGAATTTCTCTACCATATATTTAAAATTTCGCCAAGCCTCGTGCCCTAAGAAATAGAAAAGTCAAGTATCAATGAAATGTTCCTCATTATTATTGTAAATAAATACAGAGACTGGATTAAAAGAATTGAGAAGTTGGAATTACCTGATATCGGTGGATCCAATTTCATCCAAACAATTCCAGCCCGACGTTTTCTTATCACGTACAAATAACCAACTCCATTCGTCCAACAACTCTGGAAAACTTGTCAGAAGCTTTATTGATTGACGATCCATGGAAGACATCTTTGATGAAATTCAATCTTTTCGTTGGAGATTCACACTTTTTCTCAGTTAGTGCACGCGTCCGAGGAAACAGCGAAAAAATTCGAGCATCGCAAAAACACTGACCAGACCTTAGGGGATTTTCCCAATGTGCATGCTCCAGGAACTAGCATTCACCAATCCCATGACAGTTTTTGCCCCGGGAAGCAAACTTATGTAGGCTTTTTTGGAAGAATTATCCAAAATCCAGATAAATTGATTCTCTACTCGCTCAAACTTTTTTCCTTTGATAGGATTATTTCCTCACTAACTCAGTAGTATCTGATGCTTTTATGGCCCATAATTTCGTTTATAGAATACAATACATTTATATAGACAACTGTAGAATACATTTATATAGGGCAAAAGAGGAGATTAAATGGAAAAATTCATCCAGAAAAAATAAAATCCAATTCTTTGTTTAGAGCTGTTGAATTTCGGAATTATTTCTGATTCATGAAACCAATGAAATCATGAATGATTGATCATATTTTACTGTCATTTATCATCACATCCGGTCTGAAAAATTGACTGAACTGTATATTTCCTCACGGTTAGTACAGGACTGTAAAGGTACCTATCGGAATAATTCTTACCTCTCTTCGGTAATTTCTCAACATAGTTTGCCATTGTATGACTCAGCACCTGGACAGCATGTATTACCCTCATTTTCTTCATTTGCTCAGGATAGATGTGTTTATCTGTGATGTGGGGCATCTCGGGTCTGAAGTTGGATTGACTGTCGATTTCATAGGCAGTTTGAACTGTCTTCCACGAAGCAAATTTCCCAGATGATGAAGGTCGTTTTCCCGGATCTTGTACATCAATCTCGAGACTTTTCGTAAACAGGTTATTCCGTGTACCTTTAATTAAGTGAGGTCCATCGAAAATTGGAATCAACTCTGTCTGTGATATTTTGATCACATCTGAAATATTATATTCAGAGAGTTTTGTTTAAATTCAATTTATTAATTATTATGTAATGCATGACTACCTTGTTATGTCCAAATTATTTTCAGCCTAAAATCCTCCCCCAATTCCAAAATATCCAAAAACTCAAAATAACCAACGGCGTACAAGATTTAGATTACAGAAAAATATAAATAAAAATTAAAACAAAGGGGCAAACAATTAAGTGCAGATGACCAAAATTGTTCCCCCGGAAGAAACAAAAACTTTGAGGCCTCATACATCCCGTTTGGACCACCATGAAACCCACCCCCACTACCCTACACGAAACAAACAAACTGCCCCCAAACCAAATTATAAAACCAAAATCCGCGCACCATACAAATACGTCAAAAGTTCCGCCCCACAACGACGAAACTTTTGACCCATCACCCAAAAAGAAATTCCGAACACTGCAAAAGTTATTAACAAATAACTTTAGCAGGGGTCCAATTTTTCCCTAACAAAACATTTTTGCTAAAACCCAAAATAATAGTTTTACAGAAAACTTCCCATAACAAAAAACGACCGGGCAACAAAACCAAACAATTCAAGCCCTTACTCAATCCAATCGGATAACAATTACAATAGTTAACAACAAATTCCCCTAAAAATTTTCAACCAACCCTAATAAATAGTAAAACACAATTCCAACCCAAAACGATATTTCCAAAAACGCTGCACAACCAGCGCAAGAAAACAAACCGACAATTTTGACATTCCATCCATAAATAAAAGAGCTAGCTAAATAAACAATAACTAACTAACAATCGACGTGACACCCAAACAACGCGTTACCTAGAAAAATGTCCTTAACAAAAATTGTTCGAATCATCGAGACCCTTCCGGCAAGCCAAAACAACCCTCAAAAATAACAACCCCTAAACCACCCCTAATCTGAAAATGAACACAAAACACATTCCAATGACTCTTTTCGGCACAACCGATGTCGAAATTGCCGACAGGCAATTTCAACATCGCGCTAAATTCCTCAGACCACCTCAAAGTCCAATAAGTTCCAAAACCCCAGGAGTGGAATCAGCGAAAATTCGATCAAGTGAACAAGTGTTCCACGTCGAATTTTCGTCATAAACCTCCAAATCACCAACTCCCACCCCATAAAGCCAACGGCTAAATTCAAAACTTAAAAACTACAATTGACAAAGTAAACTTCAGTCGTGGAAAACCGGGAGAACGAATACGTTCTCCAATCTTCGGTAATTCGGATATTTCGGTTACAAATTGAATAAAGTCACTTTTTCGGTCTAGCTCCCAACAGAAATCAGTGAACTAGATTTCGAGGGTGGTCTCCTGAGTGTTGACGATCGCTAGCCGAAATTGATCGATTTTGTAATTCGGAAATTTGAGTTGTCAAAACCCCTCATCAAAATTAGTGTGGATTTCGCATCCTTAAATATCTTAAAAAGAAGAGATACGCATTTTCGGCATTAAAATTACACGTACGAACCGACAAGGCTTTCGCGACTCCAAACGCCTTACGGTACAAGTGTGTGTGTATTTATAAACAATTCGGATCCTTAATTTAAAAATACTAAAGAACATTGCGAACTGAAAAATACCTTAAAGAGAGAAATTGTAATAAGTGTCTGGGACGACATTTCCATCTATTAGGGATTACATCTCCAATAAGCAGAAAACTTGTAAGTAAATCTTAAGTAATATATTGTTGTAAAATTTGAACTTTGTGATTCGCGGAAAACTAATCAAATCGAACCAACTTCAAATTTCCCCTGACATTGTAAACTGGGATTAGCTGGTTAAAACAAACAATTAAAGGTGTTACACATTCAAAAAATTCGCTTAAATCATTTCAAATATCTCTTCGGAATATAAAATCTGAAATTTCCGGTCCCACTACCTAAGAAGAAAACAAGGCAAGAGTGCAGAATAAACAAAATGCTCGTTAACACTCGGGAAAACGCGATAAGAAACATTTTATCGCACTTTATTTTTATTCTTAACCAAGGAGTTCTTGATACCTGATCCATTAGAGTCCAACGAATGAATTCAAACATGGGTTAATGGGTTTTTTCGGATAAATCAGTTCAGAAACTCAGGATTTTTCCGCCTGAAAAATCCTTCGGACATAACAACCTCATAGACTCTTTTATTAACCATCCGGTTTTTCACGTTGCTTTCTTTCTGTAACTAAAATTGACATTTAGCAAATTCAGAGCAGTTGGACCCCCCTGGTTGGATTACGCCAGATTCCGAGCTTCGCCGGAAATATTCAGTACAGTTTTCGGCTCTCTAGTTACCATGGTATCGAAAAGTTAAAATCCCTGCTCCGAAAGGAGGCGCGAAAATTAAAAATTTTCAAGTCGCGAAAAACTTATTTATCGCCGAATGATGCATCTCTGTTGAGTTTTGGCTAATTTAAGGAAAATCATGTATCCAAATCTAAACGGTATCAATTTTAAAATTCTTATCAACTTCCCGACCCAAAGGGAGGAAGTTATTGTAATGACCCCGAAAATCGAACGTGGAATTTCGATGATTTGTCTGTGTGTTTTTTTTTTTTTTTTTTTTTTTTTTTTTTTTTTTTTTTTTTTTTTTTTTTTTTTTTTTTTTTTTTTTTTTTTTTTTTTTTTTTTTTTTTTTTTTTT